>NW_020291685.1:0-250282 GCF_003184785.1 Aspergillus japonicus CBS 114.51
GAGGTTGAAGGTGAGGGATGGGTTAGGGGGGCTCCTGCGGTTGGGGTTGGGGTCGGGGTTGGGGTTGGGGTTCGGTAAGGTTGGCCTGGGAGGGTGCGGGGGAGCCTGTACCGGGGTCGGGGCGGGGCGGAGGGGGTTGGTGGGGTTGATGGGAGGCGTTGGGAGGGGGGCGTTGTTGGCCTAGTGGGCCGGAGGTTGATGGGGGTGGAAGGCGTGGGGATGAGAGCGGGGGTAGCGGGAGCTGTAGCTGGCGCTGCAGCGGGTGCCTGCTGCTCGCTGGGCGACGAGGTGCGCTTTGGTGCGCTTGACTTGGAGGCCATGTTGCCGCGGTGCTACGAGCTTGTTTTCATAAGCTGGATCTGTGCTGATTTAGTCAAGCTGACTGTTTTATACCCCCCTTGCTATATGGACGGATAAAGAAGCGATTAAACTGCGTTCAAAGACCGGCCGGGTTCCATTAGAACACCGCTAGATAGATGCTATCTCCATCTCCTCTTTGACACGAAGTCAAGTCTCGCATTGTTCGAGTACATCGCATAACGATATCCATCATCCATAGAATCCTCTGCAGGGTGTGTATCTATCTACCAATCCTGGATGCATCATGCATTAGTCTCCTGCTGGAGAACGCCTCGAACGCCGCCCTGTGAAATACCTCAACGTTTTCTACCGGGGAACACCCCAACCCCCTACTGAAGAACCCCTCCAACCCCTCCTAACTGTATGATCTTCACCTCGTCGCCCTCCTCAACCTTGCAATCCGCCACAAACACCCCATGTTCCTTCTCCATATGCAATCCCCAGGAGAACCGGCCCTGGAACCGCTGTCCGCAGAACGGGCACGGGTCCATCAGTTTATCGTGCAACCGGCGGTGGTGCGCGCGCAGCCGGCCCTCGTTGTCGAACTGGCGATTGCAGCGCTTGCCGTCGGTGGTGACGGTGCAGCGCACGCGGTCGTGGAGCTGGCAGTAGCTCAGCGGGACGCGGTGGGGTTCCTGGGCGGGCGGGCTGAGCGGCTGCGCGGCGGGGCCGAGAAGCAGTGGGTCCAGCGCCGCGGACGGGATCGGCTGCACCTGCACCTGCTGCGGCTGCTCATGCGGCAGGGGACTCAGCTGCTGGTGGTCGGGCAGCTGGTGGAAGTAGTCGTGCTGCATGTAGGGTGGAGTTTCGAGCTTGATGTTGATTTCCGGGGTAGTTGGCTCCGTCATGGTGGATGCTCGAGTAGGGTTTTTCTTTTGATGGTGGTTGCTAGGGGAAGTTTGATTTGTTGATGAGGAAGCTTGGTATCTTGGAAGATGCTTTCTGAAGGTGTGGTTGAGAACAAGGTAAGAAGTGACGCTTAAATATGTGGGGAAGCTAGAGGCTAAAGATGAGCTCCGGTGCCTATTCACTGCGTAAGGATCGTGAGGTCGGCTAGGTTACAACTGAGACTCAAGGACTCGATCAACTGTGTGAATAGTTCGGTGTTGTTTGGGTGTGTGGCTTCACCGAGGCAGCGAGCAGGCACCGACGGTTGCCGGTCATCTCCTGTTGCGATTCACTGTCGCGCCTTCCGCTTCGGGATTTCCCGACTCAGTTGTGGACACTGGGGGGGGCAACTCTTTCATCTTCACACTGCGCGGCCAGGTGAAAGGAGTAAATGCGATTTGAGAGAAGATCTCCTCTCCCTAGGTCTGCAAGGACACGTCTTCATCTCCATCCACCTTCTATCGAAAGACCGCCAGAGGATCATCTACTCCAGCCAGCCCATGGACAGTCCAATCTCATCTAGACGCCTCAAGTCAGCACCCATACCCATACCCAGACCACCCAAGATCAACGACAACATACCTCTCATCCCCCCCACAGCCTCAAACGCAATCGCATAATTCCCCAGAACCTTCCACACCCCGCGCAGACTCTGCCGCAGCTCCTCCACGAACCCGTCCAGCGACCGGCCACTCCCGCTGCTCCCACCACCAGTCCCACCGCTGCTGCTCGAACTGACACTCCCCCGCGCCTTCATCCCCAGCATCATCATCGCATAGCTCGCCTGCATCGCGCAGCAGGCAAACGAGGGCATCGTGCGGGGGATTTCCACCCGTGAATGCCGGGCGAGGTACGGCGGCCGCGTGAGCGGGATCTCATTAGTCGGGTTCGGGTACGGGAGGTTGTCGAGGAGGTTGGTGATGTTGAGGGCGGCGTGGAGGCAGATCTTCGAGGAGGCGTGGCTGGAGAAGGGGAAGGAGATGCGCGAGTTCCGAGACTGACTTGGGGGTGGGTTCTGGGGCTGGGGGCCAGGCATGCTGCAGCAGCTTGGGGCTGACGTTGTGGATGACGGGGTCGTCGCGTGGAGGTCGCAGTGGCGCCGGCGGAAGATGGCGGCGTCTTGGAAGGCGCAGAACCGGTGCGTTTTGATCCGGGCGCTACTTTGTGTTAGGATGGGGTGAGGGGGGAATGAGGACGGAGTCATGTCTCACCTGTGGAGCTTAATCTCGGCGATGTATTTCATGCTCTGCAGTGCTATGATTTCGGGTGAGTCGGTGGGTGTGGGTGGGAACCGCGGGATCGAGGGCGATGTCGCCCGACACGGATGTAAAAGGTAAGTGATCTGGCTGTCGAGATCCATCATACGCTTCGAGATCCAGGGTGCATTGTACTGCGATTTGATGGTGAGGTTGAGGTCGTGGACGAAGGTCGTGGCTTCGAGGATAGTCTGTTGGGCTTCGATGAGGAGTTTCCAGCCCTGAGATGTTAGTTCAAGGTTCGACACTCTGGGTAAACTACTCTGAGAGGAAACTTACCTTGGGATATGGGGTGACGAAGCGAGGATCATAAAGATTGATTACAGGAGGCTAAAAGGGTCAGTGGCAGCATTTAACCAAAAGGTGAGTGGCACGTACCATCCCGCTCACAATCGAACCCTGACATACCGTCATATACTGTACTCGTTAGCACAGATCTCCAGTCCTCAAGCAAGAAACATACGGTCATCCACCACGCCCTCCGTCGCGCCTCCGCAAATCCATCCTCTTCAACCGTCTCGTGTAAAGACACACTCATCGCTGCCGTCAAAGCTTGTCCCGCCCGATTACACATCTTCTGGATATTCCCCCGCTGCGCATACTCATAGCTACTGAGCAACACCAATGCCATCACCGCCTCCAGCCCAACCGGCACTTTCACGTGAAACGGCTCGCGAGTGCACTGCGCCACTCCCTCCGACAGCGCGCGCGAAGGGTCCGACGCCGAATCCAGCAGTTCCAGATCCGCCTCCACAGCCTCCAAGGCTGACTGTGCATACGAATGCGCCATTTCCCGTCGGAGCTTGATGCATTCCGGCTTCGAGGGTTGTCGCACCTCCGGATGGGGTATTAAGGAGAGGATGGCGCACACTGCAAGTGCCAACGGGCTGGACGGTCGGTATGTTGGGGGGCCGTACACGGGTTTGTTGCGCGCGGGGAGTCGCTCGGGCGGAGGGAGAAGGGGGCAGTATAGATGGATGAAGACGTAGTATGCGTCCAGTCTAGTCTTTTTGTCAGCTCGCCTCCGCCACATCTTGAAACTGCACATACATATCCTCATCCGACGCATACGTCTGCAGGAGATCCGGCTCCACAGCAGGCTCATCCTCTGCCTCAGATGGTATCCGCACACTGTCCTCCGCGAAAATCTCATCGAAGATTTGTTCGATTTCTGACACTGAGCTCTCGATACTTCGAAGTCCTGCTCCTGGAGCGCCCAGAGTGAAGAGCTGGTCCAGCCAGACTACTCCTGTTAGCCTACGTACCTACACCACACCACCATACACCCAAATACGTACCCTCATCCTCCTCCTGCGATAGCGAGATCTGCGATGAGGGTCCTGACCCCGAACTTGACCCTGGTAATCCGAGCCCCAACCCATCCACCTCCACCTCGTCGTTGGAGATCGAATTCAGCGACGTATCCATCGACCCGGACACCGGTGTCAACGGCCGCTTCCGCTTGCGGATCCGTGGCCCCCCGCGCTTACTGGGCACATAGGAGCATGGTGTCTCTCTGGCGACGCAGTTGCCGCATCGTTCGAGTCCGTCGCAGCGGATGCGGAGGGTGCGACTTTGCGACAGCATCAGTGATTTGCCTCTCTCGGTTCAAGAGGTGTGTTCATGAGTAAGGGAAGCATACCAAGCAAGACAAGCGAGCTTGACTGGCGGCTTACTAAATTTCCGATGTCCCGGACGAGTGGCGTCTGGTATTGTTTTGGGATCCTCCATTCTGACTGATGGCTGGGTTATTCGTTCATGCGCAAATCAAATCGTGTTGAGTGTTGCGACAAGCAGCGGCAGAGTTGAAACGGAGATCGCCATGGCTAAGGGCAAGGATTGGGATATAACCAAACCCCAAGCATAAAGAGAGATCCCGCAGGGACGGTGCATCAAATCCCGGACGACGAAGGTGAGACGGGGCGGTGGCTCTAGGTCGGGGTTTGACTTGCGTGCCACCCGGGCCCGCAACAACTGGAACCTGCAAGACTTCTGAGATTCTCGGGATCCTTACCGAGATCGCGGGTGGTATGATCGGAGAATTTTGAGGGGTGATTGGATGCGAGTGGTCGAGGTGGGGCAAGAGCAAACCCCGAGGAGATGGAACGGAGACCCGTTGCTTGCATGAATCATTGGGTGGGTTGCGTGGGTTGGCTGCCACTGACGCGGCATTGTTTCTTATCTCTTCGAGAAAGCAGGATGATATTGCAGGTGATTACACTCCCTGTGTCGGAATGGGCAAGGGAACTTGTAAGCAGTTTTGTGGAAGGCAGGCGTTCGACCCGTGACCGAGTATGATCCAGACCATGCCAATCAAGCTTTGTCCTATTCGGGATTTATTTCCAAGATACTAGTAATCTCCGGAATGGAAGACGCAAAACTTTAACGATTCGTGACATCCCGGTTCCGGATGCGCCCGAGAGTATTTTGTGCCTGAGGCAGCAGTTTGGGGAGAAAGGTGGATATGGATGCTCCAAATTTACAGTACGTCAACGTCGATGAAAGCGCGATGGCACATTCTTCTCATGCGACTATGCTTCAGTCCATCCAGTCGTGGCTTTTGAATATGGCTAGTAGCCATTAGTATGCAACTATCATTCATTTAGTCAGCTTCAACCTCTTGATTATAAGTCTAGGTCAAACATAGGGAGAACAGCGGTACTAAGTTATATTTCTTTACTTAAAGGCAACGAGCCTTCTTTCATGAGCCTTTGACTGGGTAGTGAGATTCTTGGACCTTTGAAGTGAGGCATGAAAGCAGAGCCTTTTATTTCATTTCCCCATGAACTAAGCACAATTTATATACAGAGATTTGCGACCTCATATTGCTTTATTGTGCCTACCAATCTGAGATTCAATACTGCCTTGCTAGAACGGCCTTCTTGCGAGTAACATTAGTCCAAGCGATGTTTACTGCCACTACGGAAGATTGAGCCTACCTGTCCCCAAATCCCAAGAGACCCCGGCCCATCACTCCCGTTACTTCCGTCGAGCCCCAAATCCTCAAACCCAAACTACTATTTCATCAACAAGCTCTATCATACTAACAAGCTTTCTGACCGTCCCTTAATGCTGCTAGACTAACAGCTGCCTCAACCACTCAAACAGCACCCCATTCCAAGATGTCTTCCTCCACCCCCCTCGTCGCCCCACCCCACATCCTCCAGCTCCTCTCCACCCTCCACAAAAAGTCCCTCGACCAAGAAGCAGCCATCTCCCGAAAGGAGCGAAAGGAGAAAGGCAAGGGTCGTCTCCTCCGACATTTTAGACAGCCTCGCCGACAGCCAAACTCCTGTCCTCAAGCAGGATGAATTTGACCGCCTCATGCTGGACAAGTTCATCGCCCTGGACGCGGACAAATGCCAGTTCGTCTACCAGCTCCTCACCGCCATGGGCGCCACCACCGTCATCGAGGCGGACACCAGCTTCGGCGTGAGCGCCATCTACCTCGCCCTCGCCGTGGGCAAGACCGCCGCCCGCACGGGCACGTCCGGCACGGTGATCGCCACCGAGAAGGAGCCGAGCAAGGCCGCGATCGCGCGCGGGTTCTGGGCCGAGTGCGGGCCGGGGGTGGAGCGGGTGATTGTTCTGCGGGAGGGGGATTTGCTGGTTACCCTGCAGGAGGGGGTATCGGAAGTGGATGTGTTGCTTCTTGATAGTGATTTCGCTGTCTGGCTTTTGTGGCAAGGGATTGTGGCTGACCCTAGGTGTGCAGCATGGTGTGCGCTGGAGCTGCCCACGCTCAAGACGGTTCTGCCGCGGCTGCGTGTCGACGGATAAATACGATCCCCGCGGCGGAGGGGTATAAGGAGCTTTTGGCGTTCTTGCGGGATCCGGGGAATGGGTTTCGGAATGTCACGTTGCCGTTTACGGGGGGGAGGGGGTTCGAGATGAATACTTATTCGCCTTGATTTGGGGGTGTTGGTCATTGTGATGTCGGGGCATTATTCCGCAAATGATTCTGGTGTTTTCTTACGGGGTGAACAATAGGCTGTATCTACTCCCTCGCCCACTCCACAACCCGTTTCAACACCGTCAACCCATCCGTCGGCCGCTCCAGGCGAGCCAGATGGCCCTCCAGCTCCTGCTGCGAAAGACCCCCGTTGTACACATCATCCTCCTCCAACAACAGCTTCTTCGCCATCTCGGCCTCGATCTCCGGATGCGATTGGAAGGAGAGCACCGTGTTCTGCTGGTTCACGAACATCTCATGGTTCTCCGCGAGGTGGATGAACCCGTCGCCGGGCTGGGCCACCTCCCGCACGTGGAACTCGGGTAAACGCTGCCCGGCTCGTCAGTTTACTTCAAGTGGAAGGAACGGTGCACAGGCAACATACGTAGCTGGTAGTGTTCTCGTCACACGCGAAGAACTTCCGGCCCGCTTCCGTCAAGCGCACGTCTTCAAGACCAGCCTAGCATACCCGCAACATTAGCCCTCACTTCTCAGCCCCAGACAAAGAGTCAAGAGGGACAAGTATACATACAATCGGCCCCGAAGGCACAGCGCGCACGACACCCCCAAACGCCCGCGCGAGAGCCTGATGACCCCAGCAGATCCCCAGGATCTTTGTCTGGGGTGCCTCCTTCGCTGCGGCGCGCACAAACTCCAACACCCCCAGCACCCACGGCTCGGAGGAAGACGCATCCGCTTTGCCCCCCGTCAGGACGACCAGATCATAGTCTGCCGGGCGCGGGAAGCGGCGCTCGAAGACCGGATCGTACATGTCGATCTGAGCCGTCGGCGCGACGGCAAGGAAGGATTCCTGGTAGCATTTGCGCACGTCGTGCCAGAAGGCGGTGTCGGGGGGTGTGTTGACCAGGATGGCGATGCGGAGGGGGGTCGGGGTACTCGTGCTCATTTTAATTGGTGGTTTGACTTGGCTGGAACTTTGAGTTGAAGCTTGCTGAGATTCTTTACCAGGTTACAAGACACGAATTTGAGAGGGTTATATACCTGTTTGCTGGTGCTATATGGTCCTCCTGAGGTACTGATTTTCCCCTTGTTGGGGCACCATCGCACCTGCGCACCGATTGCGGTTAGAGCGGTTCGTGCGTGATGGGCTTTGTGCGTCAGCTACCGGGAGAGAATCTCCGGTGCATCACCGGTGACTCAGTTCCTCCAGGAGATTATGGTCGACTCCAGAGCGATGGATTTTCGATTACATGCTGCATCTATGGCAAATTGAAGGGATCTGGAAACGCTAAACCTAATCGGGTGAGCGAGAGCGATGCTAGCGCAAGGTAGACCCACAAACTACCCGATCGGGTGTACCAGAACGATCCCGGGCCCCAATTCCTTCCATTGGCATTGTCATCATTGGAGAAAGTTGAGTATGGATAAGGATACCCCTATAAGAAGGTCACATCCTCCTCAAGCATTAATGCCAAACCCTTCGCTCACTGCCCACCAAAACGAACCATCCCCTAAAAGCCAACATGTTCATCCCCAGCGTCCACGCCGAAACCGACACAGAGGCCCTCCTCCAATTCATCCACGACAACCCCCTGGGCCTCCTCATCACCGGCATCCCCTCCTCGGTCCATGACTTCCTGCAATGCACCCACGTCCCCTTCGTCCTCGACCCGCCCACCCAAACCGAGCCCGCCCGGCTACGCGCGCATATCGCCAAACAAAACCCGCAAGTCAAGGCCCTCCTCGAGACAGCCCCACAGAACGACAACAACCCAACGCCGGAGATCCTCACGCATGCACAAGAAGTCCTCGTTGTGTTCACAGGAAGCCACCACCACTACGTCACCCCGAAATTCTACACCCAGACCAAACCGGACACCGGCAAGGTCGTGCCCACCTGGAACTACGCCGCCGTCCAGGTCTACGGCAAGCTCTCGGTGTACTACGATTCCCGCTGCGCGAAGTCAGGCCAGTTTCTCGCGAAGCAGATGCGCGATCTGTCGGCGCGGTGCGAGCGCGGGATTATGGGGTTTACCGGTGAACAGGGGCGGCAGGGCCCGTGGACGGTTGAGGATGCGCCCGAGCGGTATATTGAGCTCATGCAGCGGAATATTGTCGGGGTGGAGATTGAAGTCTGTAAGGTGGAGGGGAAGGTCAAGATGAGTCAGGAGATGCGGAAGGGGGATCGCGAGGGGGTCGTCCGGGGTTTTGCGGGGTTGGGGGGCGAGACGGGGACGGCGATTGCGGAGTTGGTGCGTGAGAGGGGGGAGATGGCGGAGAGGAAGAAGGGGCTGTAGTGTAGGATTTGTTGATGGTCGAGAAAATATTTGTGTGATTTTATTGAGGAGTCAGGTTCACGCGATATACTGTGTATATGCTTGATGTGTAATGTCCTTGCGGCAAGCTTCTTTGGATCAGTTTTTGCGGCCTCATAGCAGGCACAATTGTTCGAAGGCTATACACGACAGTTGTGTCTGTTCTCATAAGCAATACATATTGATTAATGATTTTGAAGAGCAGTCTCGAGCCGCTTATGTGCCCAGTGCTGGACCATGGACATCCGTCATGAGCCCGTGTACTAGAACTATAGCTTCCATTTTAGGCTTAGCTTCAACCGACTGCGATCTGGCTCGGTTGAGCACATTGGAAAGGCACGTGATTGGTCCTTGCCACTTCTGCCAAACGCACTCTTGACTCACCCGTCACAGCATCTCCGACTATCACAGAATCATCGCATCATCAAGAATACGCCGTGCAGATGACCCATGTACAAGCCTGCACCGCCTAGGCCGAAGAAGACCGATATCATCCGCTCGCGCGATGGCTGTACCAGCTGTCGCAAGCGCAGAACAAAGGTTGATTTGCCCTACCACCGCAGTCTAGAACGACAGCACTAATCGAGAATCCAGTGTGATGAGCAGAAGCCAGCATGTGGGACTTGCGTCAGATTGGGGAAGGAATGCGAATATGTGAAACCTGGCCTCAGGTTTCAGGTTGTAACCGGGCAGAGGTCGAGATCCCCGTCGTCAAGTGAAACATCGTCCAATGCGACGGCACAGGAGCTGGCTGGTGACCAAGGCTCCAGCACTCAAACTGGGCAGAGACTCCGGATCGAAACCGGCAGTCTGGTCAAATCTCTGCAGACGACGGAGCGGGACATCTTCTACACCACCTATTGGGAGGACCGCTGTCTACCCGCCTTACACCCCGTCTTCCACTCTACCACACTCCTGGTCCCCGACATATCGATCATTAGAGACGCGGTGCTTGCCCTGTCTTCTTGCAATATTAGCCGTCTCCGTGGGGAGCGCAAAGTATCGACGACCGCAGTGATGGGCCCGTGGAGTCCGAGTCTAGCCCACCAGACCGCGAGCCATTTGTATTACTCCTCCGCCATTCGGAGACTCGCTACCTTGACCTCGGTCGACCTTCACCACAATAACACGGTCATCCTCACGACGCTGGTGTTGTTCGCCCACCTGGAATCCGCCATGGGCAACTTTGCAGGCTTCTGCTGTCACGTGCAGGGGATTATGAATCTCCTGGAGTGGCGGCAGGGTGTCGCAGACCCCACGATCAAATCGCTCCTCACCTCGTGGATGCAGATCCGTTATGTGGTCTGGTGGGCTCGCGCCTACTTCAGCTCAGTAGAGATTCATCAGCAGTTGCCGTCCGTCCCGTTGCCCGTCTCGCTGGTCGGGGATTTACCACACACCCCGCACGGGCGCCGGGTCCTGGTCTTGAGCATCATGTGCGAGTCCCATCGCCTGAATTTCAGGACTGTGCTTCAGTATTGCCGGGGTCAGATGAGCCCCCTGGGAACCGGAGATGATCCAGCGACGTGTATCTCCCGACTCCGCCAACAGGCTGCAAAACTAGACGAGTGGCTCGCGCACCTCCCGCCCGCCGAGCAGCCCATCTACGGCCCTATCGACCCGGCCGGCAGCCCGACCATCCACTTCTCCTCGCACAGTGCAGCACTGAACTACGCATACTACGTCGTAGCGCGCATCATGCAATGCAGTGGTTTTCTTACCCTCCTGCATACCCCACACTCAACCTCGCTTGATCACCATCCCCACGAGGAAGACGTATGGGTCCAAGCCCTCGTCCGCATCGCCCAAGGCACCGACATGCAGACCTCCCTCACGCGCAACAGCTACACCATCGGATTCACGGGCCTGCTGCTGGCGGGGATCCTGCGATGTCGAACCCTGTCGGTCGGGCTGGCGATCGAGCAATGGCTGCAGACGCTACTGGATCTGCAGCCGACCGAGGAAGGCGCGTTCCCTGTGTACCAGACCCTCAGCGTGGTGCAAGCGATCAACCGGCAGAGGGCGGTCGGGCGGGATGTGTTTGCCGTGACGCAGCCGGTGGACGATGGCGGAGGGTCGCCCAAGGTCACGGCGTATAACAGTCAGTCAATCAGTTGTCTTGTGTTTCATGGGTACTGTCGACAGAAAGGGGGTGTTTTTGAGGAGTGTGTCGTGTTAGAGGGGTAGGTTTTATTATTCTCATGTCTTGATGCCTCAGCTGTCTGTAGTCCAGCGGTAGGTACTGTACCCCCCTTGCAGTCAAGAGGGTCAATCACAAAAAGCCATAATCAAAATCGACAGATCAATGGAACAACAACAAAAATCAATTTCTAATCAGTATACTACAGAGTGGAGATGCGTCTAAGCCGGCTTAGCTCTCCTCTAGTTCTCCTCAGCAGGAGCCGGGGCATCCAGCGGGGTGGACAGTCCCACGCGATCGACGGTGCGGGTGTACTCGACCCCACCGTTGACACGGTCCTCGCGCACGACCAGGTCCTTGCGGTTGGTGTCCACCAGCAGGCGGATCAGGTCAGGGCGCATGTAATGGCCGCCCTAGCAAATCGATTAGCCCGCGCACCGGGGTCTCTTAATCAGGGGCAATCGAAACTTACAAAGTCAGCCAGGGACTTGGACAGGTGGCACTCGTCGAGGTCGATCTGCATCTGCAGTCAGTCTGGAACTCTGTTTGTAACCGGGGTAGGCGATACGCACATCGACGAACAGCAGACCCTCGAAGTCGGTGCTCGGGTGCGGCACCAGGTTCTGGCCGTCGGGGCCGAAGATGCGGCCGTGGCCGTTGTAGATCTTGGGGTCGTCGAGCTCCTTGCCCGGGGGCGTGTTGAGCTTGACGCCCTCGGCGGTGATGGTCTGCCAGGGGGCGAGCGTGTAGGTGCCGGTCTCGATGGCGTAGGCCGGGGTGACGATCTGGGCCATCTGATCAGCATGAATATCCCACCACTTGTACCGGACCTTGAGACTGTCCTGGGACAAAGTTGACAAGGGACGTACATCACAGTTGGACTCGGCGATGTTGGTGGCCGGGTCGGGGTACTTGAGGGTCTCGCGGCCGGGGTAGAGCGGCCAGGCGGCGACGTGGACCTGCTCGCCGAGGGAGGCGGCGTAGGCCTTCATGAAGGGGTTCATGTTCTCCCAGCAGTTGAGGTGGCCGAGGCGGCCGATCTCGGTCTGCATGACCGACTCGGTGGTGTCGCCGGTGCCGTCGCCGAAGACCAGGCGCTCGACGTGGGTGGCGCGGATCTTGCGGCGGTGGTTGATGATCTCGCCCGCGGGCGAGATCATCACCTGCGTCGTGTACAGGCTGGCCAGGTCCAGCTCCGAGTAGCCCAGCGAGACGAAGATCTTGTTGGCCCGCGCCGCCTCGCGGATCCGCCGCATCTCCTCCGAGTCCGACGCCAGGCTGTTCTCCCGGTACTTCTTCAGCAGCGGCAGGCTCTCCTGGTAGGTCACCTTCCACATCCAGTAGGGGTAGCCGGGGATCCCTGATTTTTGCAGCAGTGGTTAGTGAGATGTGGTGATGCTGGGGAGGGAGGACGGACAGAGCTCGGGGAAGGCGATGAACTTGCAGCCGGCCTTGCCGGCCTCGTTGATCCAGTGGATGGTCCGGCGCGTGGACTCCTCCAGGTTGAACCAGCCGGGCTCGGCGTTGACGGCGGCAGCCTTGTACTTCTTGAGAACGGGGGCCATGGCGATGGTAAAGGGGTTGATGCGAGAGCTGATGCTTTGCTTGGATTGTTGAGATGCTTGATGCTGGTGATGATGGGGATACAGAGTGGCACAACGGCCTTCTTATACCCTCGCAGGGCACCTGCATCTCAGTCCGACCGACTCAACGCGACAACGTCCGCCATCCTCACTCCATCCGGCTCACGCGGAATCGGGTTCTGCTGATGGCAGAATGCGTAAGGAGTATACAACGCGGTGTCAGTGTCAATCGCGATATCGTGCCATGACCCGGGGTTTGGTAGTGCGGAGAAGCAGTGGGGGCGTGAGTGGATGAAACGAGCCCGTCGGGCGCGGCGCATCGACGGGTTTTCGAAGGGGACTGATTAGTCGTCTTCAACCAAGACATGATGTGACGATCTGCAGAGTGAGGATGGCCCCGCAGTTGACTCCATTGCGGCGGTTTCCTGGGTTCTTCAACTGATTAGACTCAAATCCCGGCCTGCAGTGAGGCAACGGGGGCCGTTGTGCCCGGCCGGGAATTCACGGAAGTATTATTCCTGGACTTAGGGCTGGGCTGGGCTGGGCTGGGCTGTAAGCTGCGGAGTAGGTAAACTGACTATCGTACTGGCAGTAGCAGCATACATAATCACTAATCACCGCCGTGTCTGTCAGACCTCCCCTCGTGTCATCATCAAATCCCGTGGGTGTCATCCGAATCATGCCACCGGCGCAGAATCCCGACTCAACTGTCACACTGCAACACTTGCCAACATTTACCCCTTCCCTTCACTGGGGGATCGATTACTCGACTCAACGCAAATGACCCTCCTCGCGATACACAAGCCTACTCCGTCCAATCCAGCACCGCCTTGATCACCTTCCCCTCACGGACATCTGCAAACGCCTCCTCATGATCCCGGACCTTGTACACCCTGACCAGCTTATCGACGGGGAATTCGCCGCGGGAATACCGCTCCACCAGCCATGGCACAAACTACACCGTCAGCCTGATCCCTTTTTGCACCGCAACAGAGCACCTACCTCCGGCGGATAGACATCCCCCTCCACACAACCGACATACTCCTTCCCGCCCATCAGATGCGCAAACAGATTGAAGCGCACCTCCTCCGCGATGCCCGCCGCGCCCACGGAGACCGCGCGGCCGCGCGCCCGCAGCGCCGCCAGCATCAGCGGCACCACCGCCGGCACGCCCGAGCACTCGACCGCGAACTGCACGCCCAGCCCGCCGGTCACCGCCTGAATCGCCGCGACCACCCCCTCCCCCAGCGCAGCATCAACGGTATGCGTTGCCCCCAGCTCCCTGGCCAACCGCAACCGCTCCTCCCTCACATCCACCGCAACAATCACCTCGGCGCCCACAATCCTCGCCGCCATAACCGCCGCGAGCCCCACAGCCCCCGTCCCAAACACCGCCACGCTCTGCCCCCGCTGCAAGCCGAGCACATTCACCACCGCCCCCGCCCCAGTCTGCATCCCGCACCCCAGCGGCGCCAACACCCTCAGATCCACGTCGTGGGACACCGGAATCGCGCAGCGGCCCCCCACCACCGCCACGCGGCTGAAGCACGACTGCCCGAAGAACTTGGAGTAGACCGCCCCGCCGCCGGCGGTCTGCAGGGGCGAGGAGCCGTCGGCGCGGTGGCCGGCTGTGTTGAGCAGCGGGAACGCGGCGCAGTAGGCCGGGTGCCGGGCGGTGCAGTTTGCGCAGTGCGCGCAGAAGTCGAAGGAGAGGAGCACGCGGTCGCCGGCGCGGACGTGCGTGATGGCGGCGCCGGTTTGGCGGACGTTTCCTGCTCCTGCGGTTTTCCAAACGGGTGGAGGGGTTAGTGGTGGGTTTGGGGGAGGGGGAAGGGGGAAGGATAGGTTCATTCATTCGAACCGGGGGGTGGGGCGATACCTTCGTGTCCGAAGACGCCCGGCTGGCGAGTGGGCAGCTCGCCGCTCATGAGCATCAGATCCGTGTGGCAGATGCCCGTCGCGTGGATGTCGACGGCGATCTCGTCGGGCGCGAGGGTGGGGATCTGCAGCGTTTCCCAGACGAGCGGGCCGTGGAGCTCGTGGAGGACGAGGGCGGCGGTCGTGATCGGTTCCGGGAGGGTCATTTTCACAGTGGATGTCTTTCGTGCTGTTGTCTCTGTGGGTGGAGTATGCTGGGGGAAAGGGTATGCTCGTAGGCTGTAGTCGCTTGTATTCATCTGCGAAAAAAAGGAATCGAGGGCGAAAAGCGGGGTATCACTCCCTCGCCGGCAGTTGACGGCGACGCGGGATTCTGCACGGAGGTTGCACGGAGATAACCTTGCATGCCCTACTGGCTTGGCTCTTTGATTGGCTGGTGTGGGTTGGTGATGCCTCGGCGCGTACAGTTTTGCTTTTGCATAGGAAAATCAGACAAATACATTGCTCTAAGCTTACCTTGCATTCAATGTTTCATGATTGAATCAGTTGACCGTTCCGGGGTAGCCTTTATCCATATTTGAATGGTACCTGAAATTGATCTTCAATTCAAACTGGTGTTCAGACAATCGCTCGAGCCTGGACTGACGGCTATCTCATGTGCGCAATGCACTGTGCGGTATTGAGATTAAGATAAGTCGTGGCTTGCGCCCTCGATATATATTTGTGGTTGGTGGTGTTCCACCAAGAGTGGGGTACCACGCAATCTCCGAGGTCATCACAAGTACATGCAGTCTTCGTGCTACAGGTCAAACGCACCAATCACAGAGATAATAACGCACTGTAATGACGCGGCAAGTCGACAGTGGAGCTTCTGACGATGTGTTCTATATCAGAGGCATAGCATCTCTATCCCACACTTCGAGGCTGAAATGCTGAAATCCTCTGCCAAGCGGGATAGTGTATGTATGTACTGTACCCACGCCTCGTTATCGATAAGCGCCCGCCGCAGTCTCATGTCAGCTGTGCTGCATAGTTAACAAATTTGATATAGCTCGCCGACCCATCCACCTGATCGCCCATCCAATGCTATTCTAGAAGTACACGATTTATTTCGTAGAGTTGACATAATGCAGATGCGAGACAGCAGAGAAGCATGAGATCCTAGAAGGTGAATGGCATGTCCTTAAGACTAAGCGTCCTGGCTCTATGCGGGATCCGGCAGCACCCCACCAATCATATGGAGTCTGAATGCAACAGCCCTGACTGACCGCCGTGGCAGCAAAATCGGCCTGGAGATAAACCTGTTGCTGGGCGTAGAGCTTGTGCTTGCCAAAGCTGACCAAAGACTCACCCTTCTCTCAAATAGCGAAAATTAAACCACGAAAAGAAAATCACGACTTCCCAAGCTTCGCTTCCTACTCCACCCGCCGCCTCCCACAGAGATAAAGCGGCAGCGCGCCCGCGACCGTGATGGAGAAGCTGGTGGCAGTCGCGCACCACACCAGTGCACCCGCTTGGAGCGCCATTGACACAAGCAGAGCAGCGCGTTTGCCGAATTTTGCCGCGAGAGGCACCCAGAAGAGGTTGCCGATGCTCAAGAATAGGAAGCTATACTGGCGAGGGCGTCAGTCAGACCGTCAGCAACAAGCCCGTGAACACGCCCGAAGAGATACGTACAGTAAGCAGCTGCACGACACTCGACTCGGGTCGGCGGTACTCTATCATTAGGTTGGGAACTGCGACTGAGAGGCCCGATCCGGCCATGTTGGTCACCAAATTGGTGAGTGAGGCCGTGAGCACGGCGCAGCGCTTCAGCCAAACGGGCCAGCGTTAGGGATCGTGCGGATCCTGGGTCGGCACAGGGAGAAGAGGATGCACGTTGATGGGGATGAACAGGAACCTGATACAATGGGTCTGGAACCAGACATAACATGAAGGGTGGTAGAGTAGAGTAGATGCAGGTGAGTATGAAATGTCAGTGGGAGGCGACAACAGATACGAAAGAGGAGTCAGGAGTCACCTTTGCCCCGCAACAAAGCTGGCCCCAAAGCCGGGGAAAGCTCGATTCCCGACGCTTCCCCAGACACATTCTACCTTATGGTGAGAGTGGGGTATGCCACATCTCTGAAGAAGGACAGCCAATCGCCTAGTGAGGTAGTGTGATGACGGGGCAATCCCTACGCATCCCCGAGCCGCGGATATAGAAAGAAAGGCACCCCGTTTTCTCGCTTAGAGACACCGTCCTTGTTAACTTCCCCTATATCTTCATCAGGTCCGTGCACGTCCTCCATCCTAGAAACAACTCTTGTTCCCAATACCCACCATGCCCAACCCTCCCGCTTTGGAATACGCCTTCACACTCCATGTCGACCTCGCTCCGGCACTCGATTACGGATCCTCCGCCGTAGGCCACCGCCGCTTCATCCCCATCACAGGAGGCACGGTCACAGGCCCCAAACTGCAGGGTACCATCGTCCCCCACAGCGGTGGGGATTGGAACGCCGTGCGGGCAGACGAGGTCGTCCACGTCTACGCGCGCTACTCGATCCGACTCGCGGACGGGACGCTCGTCGGCATCACCAACGAGGGCTACGGCCGGGCTAGCGCGGCCACCATGAAGTCAGTCTTCGAGGACGAGGACCCCACCGCCGCGTCTATGACCAACGGCGGCCGGGAGTGGTACACGCGCACGCTGCCCAAGTTTGAGGTTGGGGAAGACCGCGCGGAGTACCGGTGGCTGACTGCGACGGTGTTTCTGGGGGTGCTGAAGCCGCCGACCCGACAGGGATATGTTGAGATTGATGTTTTCGAGGTGTTGTGAGATGAACTTGGGGGAGAGTATGTATTGTTCGTGTATGTATTAGAAGAGGAGATTTCGACGCCAGACACGGAGCTGGTTGCATTGCCGTTTATAGTCGGTCTCTGCGGGAGTTGCAACTATAGTAACGCAGTGTATCCGTCCACCATACCATATCATGGTACTCTATCGAAATTTACAAGATTTACAATGCGCAGTTTCTGTCAACCCTATTCGAAAACAACGGTATTCCGCAAAGTCCCAATCTGCGAAATCTGCACCTCCATCTGCGTCCCCGGCACCAGCCACTTCGGCGGATTGAGCCCGGCGCCCACACCTAGAGATCTCGTGGTCAGCGATCGCATCTACGCCAAACCCAACAGCCAAGAGCAAAAAAAAAAAGCGAAGACTCACCACCCGGCGTCCCCGTCATAATCACGCTGCCCTTCTGCAGCGTCGTGCCCTGCGACAGATACGAGACCAAGTACGCGCAGTCAAAGAGTAAATCGCCGACAGTCTCCTCCTGGCGCACCTCCCCATCGACAATCGTCTTCAGATGCAGCCGCGCCGGGTCGGGGATCTCCGACGCCGCGACCAGCACCGGGCCCAGCGGCGCAAACGTGTCGAACCCCTTCGAGAATCCCCACTGCGGCACGACGCCAGCGTACGCCGGATCGCGCTGCAGCTTCCGCGACGAGATGTCGTTCCCTGCGGTGTATGCGGCGACATACTCAAGAGCGCGCTCGCGAGGCACGTTCTTTGCGTCTTTGCCGATGATTAGACACTGCGGTGCGGTGGTTAGACTCGGCCGCGGTCTGAGAAAGACGAAAAAAAAAAGGTCGTGCCCGGGATCGAACCGGGATTACAGGAATCAGAATCCTGGGTGCTAACCATTACACTACACAACCTGAGGATGCAAACAACGCTTGGGACTGATCAATACAAACCAGCTCGCCCTCGTAGTCTGCTTGGTCATTCTGCGCGATAGGCGGGATCACGACCGGCTCGCCGTGGTCGTGTACACACGTGTTCGGCTTGAAGAAGATGAAGGGGAAGGGTGGGGGCTTGCGTCCTGCTTCTTTGACTGTCGACCAGAAATGGCTCCATGTTATCTTCTGACAGCGTAAAGGGGCAACCGGACGATGATGGGAAGTGAGCAACGTACTGTGCTTGGCGTAGTTGAGGCCCACGCACCGGAGAATCGGGACGTCGCTGGGGGCCAGCGGCGAGAGGATCTTTTGGACCGTGACGATCTCGTCCGTCACCTTGGTCGCCCCCGTGGTATCGTAGATGTCCTGGCCCTCGAGGACCCGGGCTTGCAGCTGATCGGCTTCGGTGATTTGTCCCAGGTCGATTTGGCGCTCGGCGGGAAGGATGGGCTCGCCGCGCAGAATGCGGCCGTCGCCAGCGCGGAAGCGGATCAGGCGTTTCCAAGGAAGTGACATGTTGAAATCTGAGCACAGGGAGAGAGGGAGCGAGTGGAATGATGAAGTGTCTCTTTCAAAAATGGATGAAGGTGGTAGAAAAAAAGGGTTCCAAGCTGGGGAATGTGTGCAGGTAGGTAACTACTGTACCTATCTATGTATAGGCGGGTGGCTGGGGATACACCGGGGAGAGAGCGGAAGCGGCCTGGGGAACCCGGAAAACGATCGCGTCTTGCGAATCGAGAGACAAAACGAAGGTCAGTCGCTAGACTGTCTTTCCATGTTTTTTTTACCAGGAGCAACGAACAATCGCAGGGACAAATCATTCATCTCTTTCGCTGTATCTCACCATGTCCGACATCAAACAACATTTCCCCGAACGCCCCCAATTCTCAGGCTTCATGAAGCCCTGCCGGGTGGAAGGCGAGGTCTCCCAATTGGAAGTGTACGGCACGATCCCCCCGGAGATCGACGGAGTCTTCTATCGGGTCATGCCGGATCCGCAACTGCCTCCCTTCGTCGAGGATGATCCCGTAAGGACAACCCTCCCCACCCCCCAGCTGCTCCCTCGTAGTGCTGGTAAGGCGAAGAGCTGAAGAACAGAAACTGCAGTGGTTCAACGGCGACGGAAACGTGAGCGCCTTCCGCATCCAACACGGCCGCGCATCGTTCCAGCAACGCTACGTGCGGACGGAGAAGTTTGAGCGCGAGCGCGAGGCGCAACGCGCTTTGATCGGTCAGTACTGTACATGGACCCAAAGTAAATCGACGACAGGGCCCGATTGACACACACACACACCCTCTCTCTCCAGGTAAATACCGCAACCGATTCACCGACGCCGTCGAGTTCCGTGTGCGCAGCACAGCCAACACCAATGTGGTCTTCTTCAACGGGCGGCTGCTAGCCCAAAAGGAGGACTCCCCGCCGTACGCGATGGACCCGTGCACGCTGGAGACGCAAGGCCTCTACGACTTTGACGGCCAGCTGCCCAGCCTGACCTTCACGGCCCATCCGAAATTCGACCCCGTCACGGGCGAGATGCTCGGCTTTGGGTACGAGGCGCGCGGCGACGGGACGCCGGATGTCTGCTACTACCGCGTCGCGCCGACCGGCGAATTCACCGAGGTGGTCTGGTTGGTGGCACCGGTCGTGGCGATGATCCACGACTTTGCGGTAACCGACAACTGGGTGAGTAGTTTTCTGCCGGTGGGGAAAAAGAGGGTGTGGTGGGATCGAATCTGATGGTTTGTGCAGGTCGTGTTCCCGCTGATTCCGCAGGTTTGCGATCTCGAGCGGATGAAGCAGGGAGGCGAGCACTGGCAGTGGAGCCTGGAGACTCCGCTGTATTTGGGCGTGTTGCCGCGGCGAGGGGCCCGGCCCAGTGACGTGAAGGTATGGCGGACAGTCTCTCCTTGTCTCCCCCCCCCCCCCAACACTGCCTCTATCGATGTGCTGGGGAATGCTAAGCCTGCGACAGTGGTTCCGGTACAAGAACTCCTTCCCCGGCCACACGGCCAACGCGTACGAGGACGACCGAGGCCATCTCGTCATCGACTTGGGCCTGAGCGAGACAAATGTGTTCTTCTGGTGGCCCGACGCGCAGGGTCGCGCCCCGGAACCCAGCTCCATCGTCTCCCGACTGGTCCGGTTCACCATCGACCCCCACGCAGAAGAAGACCTCAGCCTCCCGGAACCCCGGATCCTGCACCCGGGCAACTCGGAGTTCTACCGCATCGACGAGCGGTTCGCGACCCGGCCCTATCGCCACTGCTACTTCGACCTGATGGACCCGCAGCTGGGGACGGATTTCGCGTCCATCGCGCCGAAGCTGGGCGGCGGTTTCCCCCTCTACAATGCGCTGGCGCACTTCGATCTCGTGGCCGGGCAGACGGAGATCTACTTTCCGGGCCGGACGCACCTGGTCCAGGAGCCGGTCTTCATCCCGCGCGGGGACGCGGCCCCCGAAGGCGACGGATATCTTCTGGCCCTTGTGAATAACTACGAGACCATGGCCAGCGAGCTCCATCTGTTGGATACCCGGGATTTCACGCGTGCGCGGGCCAAGATCCTGCTGCCGGTCCGCTTACGCCAGGGTTTACATGGGAGCTGGGTGGATCGAAGGGAGCTTGGCCCACTGGCTGTGTAGCTTTACAGATTTCACGGGCGCATATGCGATTCCTGATGTGGAGTGCAGAGACGTCGGATGGTCCGCACATATGTATATATCACGTAGCTCATTGCACACATGTGTTGGATCTGCGAAGCGTGGGGGCGGACTGCATGGCACCCTGATTGTTGTATCTACTTACTTTTAATGTCGATGATGATGGAGATACAGACGGAAGCTGCAAACTACCAACCCTCCGATGGTGTCTGCCGGGCCATGGTCACAAACAACTCATCCAACATGTATTCGCCACACTCGATGCCCAGCGACGAGTAGTCAAGGACATTGTTGGCGCTGCTCATCCCGGACAGATTATGGTCAGCGGGGACTGTGCGAGCGGGATCGTCCGCTGTAGCATCTTATCAGTATCACCGTTCATATGCGGTCCGAGAATAGGAAGGGAAGAGAAGAAAAAGGAAAGGAAAGAAAAGAACGGAAGACAGAAGAAGAAGTAAGTCTTACACTGTATACCAAGAATCGAGATCAACTGCTCGAGGTAATACCGGCAGCGGTCCACCATCCGATTGCCCGTGTCCAAATGTCGCAGGATCGCAACGGCACGGGCGGGGTAAAGCTCGAGGTCCTCGATATGCGCCAGCCGATACATTTGGAATGTGTGGGCGGACTCGCGCGCGCGCTGGATCCAGATAGCCCCTGTAATCACGAGTGCCGCATTGAACGCTGTTCATACACAAGAGACAACGTGAGACACCACCAAGCTGCAGATTCCGCGAGGGAGGACGTCTTACTGTAATAGAGAGAGTACCACCACGCCCCCAGCAGGTCGAGGGGCCACCCAGTCGCCGTGACCACCTCATGGATGATGTTGATGATCTCCATCCCCGACTCGACGCACTTCTTCATGCTACTGTAGCCGATCTCGTTCAGGATCCGCTCCTCGCCGGGCTCCAGACCAGCCGTGTGGGTGGCGTCGAGGAATCGGACCAGAATCGGCCGATGCAGCAGGATCTGGACGTGCAGGTACCGTAGGGTGAGAATCACGCGAAATTTCAGGGGGTACAGCGGTGGCTGCGGTTGCACTCGCGCAATCTCCCCGCACAGGGCCTGGAACGTCACCTGACGAAGGCAGTCCGGCAGGGTGGCGACCCACGAGAGCAGCTGGTTCTCGATCGACAGCACCCGGCCCACCGTCTCCACTACGGGCAGGCTGGGCTCACAGCCCAGGTTGGCGCCGTAAATCTGGTCGATGATGGTGCCCATATGCTTGTACAACGTGCTAGTCAGTTAGCGATGCGAACCGTCGGACAAGGGGGAAGGGGGGGGTAGCCTACATCGTGTGGTTGAAGAACCCGGTACTGCAGCGGAGAGTCTCATCATCGACGAACGCTTGGCAGTCGCCGAGGATATCAAGTTGAGGAAGGTCCAGCTGGACATACTTATCGGGGATCGCCGGCGGCCGTCCAAAGGTCATACTTAATGTTCTGGCTGGGGGTCAGTCAACCGTCACAAACGTCGAGGGTTCCAAGCAAGAAAGAGCTGCCCACCGGTCCAACACCACACACCCAAACCACGTCCTCTGTCGGGTGTCGCGCTCGAGGGGGGGGAACACCTTGGAGGCTTCTTTCGAATGCAGGCCGAGTTGCAGCGCAGCCTTGACGGCGAGTCCGTGCAGCGTCCACGCCTGGACGGACTTTTGCGTTCCTTGCAGGTATTGCCCCATGAGCAGGAGGAACTGTACTGCGGACAAGATCAATACTAGCGTTTGGGGAATCACACGCGCGACGACGTACCGGCCTCCAAAGTCGTCCCCCGCATGATCTCGCCTTGGCACAACCGAAGAGCCTGCTGATAGTAGACCGTAGACTCTTGGATGCGAGTCTCGGCCGAGTACCCAGGGAAGACCGCCGTGAGCGTGGCCATGGCCAGCACGATGTTTAACAAGCCGAGCCAGGTGCGGCGGGGCTTCTTGGCCTTGCTCTTGAATTGGTGATAGGTCTCGAGGAAGGCCGGCGGATAGATGTAGGGAAACAACAGTCCGGTGTCGGCGAAGTATCGACGGATCAGAGGTATGATCTCGTCGGATGGTAGTAAGAGGGGATTTGTCGTAGGCGGAGATCGCATTGGCGTCGCCGTGGGGCTGCCGGTCATCGGGGATGGCTGCCGGGTGGCACTGACGAACCCGCCGTTGTCACCTGTTCCATGCATCGCAGGCGAGTTGATCTCTGCTTGACGGTCGCCTCTACTATGAGACACTGCCCGGGACAGGTGCCGCAGGAATGCGATGTTCGACGAGGGACCTGCAATCGGCTTTCGTTAGCCCGTTCTCTGGGTGGAGACAGAGGAGACGGCTCGCTGCACCGAAGTACCCGCACTCCTCCTCATCGGCGAAGGTCACTGCGCCCATGGCGTCAATCGGATCCTCGGGCCCGGTCAGATCCGCCAGCGGCTCATGACCAGACTCGGGCTCACTGTCGCTCGGGGGGCTTCTCTTCCTCGTGGTCCTGTGCGCCACCAATCCGGACAGGTCTGACTGCATCCTGTGATGGCTGTTCTCGAGGGACTTGATCCGCGCCTCAAGATCTTGAAGGTAGCTTGGAATCGATCAACATAGGCGGGTATGACATGAATATGGGTGGCCCTGCTTACTCTTTTTGCACGATGATATTGGTGGTAGTGACTGACGGAGTATAGACACATTCGAAGCCGAGATCCTTACACATGCTACAGTGGGGCCGCATGCCGTCGCACTAGGCCCGTGGTTGTTTAGTGAAACGGCTCGACTGGGGATGCGTGGCCGTCATGGTCATCAAATGCATACCCTAGACTTTCGGGTGCGACAAACATCGCAGGCCAGAGCTACGCGGCGACGCTTGCTCGCGGGCCCGTGGGCGGTGGGCTTATCGACCGGCAGCTCCATAAGTGACCAATGATATCCGGGGCCCAGTGACTTCGTATTGCTGCAACCGTCTCTGTCGTGACTTGCTGCGGATGGAGATTGATACGGGGGAGCGGGACACAGGGGATAGGGGATAGGGGATAGGGGATTGAGGCAAGAAGGGGGAAGTCGCGGGGAAGTCGCCTGGGCGGGGGATTCGCGGGTTCTCCGGGTAGTTACCCGGCACGCGGGGAAAGTCCGGAATACATTTGAGTCAGGTGACTCTACTCAGTCTCTACGTAGATCTATGGGTGCCTGAGGCTTTGACTGTTCCCGCTTTCGTACATACAGCCCTAATGTCAAACGATATATCTATGCCCAATTATGTCGTGAAAGCCCACAAGAATACCTTTGGAGGAGGTTCAAAGTCCAGGACCCTAGTTTATAGCAGTTCGTAAATTATCATGGACCAAGTCAAATTGCGATTCACTATTCGACTCTATAAATATGAAATCAGACACATTCATTGGTTCACATGATATGTACACAGCTGCGACAAAAGTATATGGCAACATTAATCAAGCCATATTCAGATTCCTTCTGCAAGTGATAATCACCCTCGAGGCTAAATCTCAGTCCGAGATCAACGTCTCTGTATCATCAGACGCCGACCGATAAAATCCCAGCGCCGTGATCATTGGCTTATCGTCGAACCGGTAAAGGTAGACGGTCTCCCCCGCATCCGCAAAATGCCGGTACGGATACCACGAAGGGACGCAGAAGGTGTCTCCAGCCTGCCACTCCAGCGTCTGGCTGCCAATCTCCGAGCGACCCTTGCCGGAAATCACATGGTACACGGCGGATAAGGTGTCTTGCCGGCGCGGGGACGCCGCCTCTGCATCCAGCCTCTCCGCACACCCGCCCAAGACCCGACTCACTGATCATCCCCAGTTAGTTCACTATGAAACACAAACGGACCCTAACACCAGGTGGGGACTTACCTTCTCGACCGTCAGCTTTCAAATAGCGCTGCGTGGCCCAGCTGCCCTCCAAACCGTCCAACCGGGCCTTCATCTGGCTCCAGGGGAAGACGATGGGCGAGGCCGACGTGTCCACATCCTCGGCGGGATACCGCGGCTCGCGGAAGTGCTCGACGAAGTGGACGGGGAAGTGTCGGAAGTTCGGCAGATCCAGCCCGTCCAGCCAGATCATCGGGCCGCTGCCATCCTTGCCGTGGTCGTGGTAGTTCCACGTCGGCGTCAGGATCACGTCGCCCTTCTGCATGCGGATGCGCCGGCCGTGCACCGCGGTAAAGCCGCCGCTGCCCTCGATGATGTAGCGCATTGCGAAGGCGGTGTGGCGGTGGGCGGGGGCCGTCTCGTTCGGCATGACCAGCTGCAGGCCTGCGTAGAGGGTATCGGTTGTGTAGGGTGCATCTAGTGAAGCGTGTTAATGCGCTCAATGAAGGCCATGGGGACATCATAGGGAGACCCACCTCGAGCGGGGTTGACTAGCATCAGCACTCTTCGCTCCGCCTGCTTCTCTGTGACCAGATGCCCGGCTCGCAGCAGACTGGGGCGGATGGTGTCATATTTCCATAGATAGGGAACGGCAGTGGGGTTCGGCTCCGGTGGGTTGAGTCTTGTCATCTGCGTCCAAAGGGGCAGCAGCGTCTTGCTGGTTTCGAGATCCTGCAGCAGTTGTGCAGCGCTATCCGCGCTTGGAGAGGGCATGTCGCTGACGGAAGGCGCCATTGCGATAGTGCTACAAGGCAAGAAGGTAGATGAACTCGACCAAAATCAGACAGTCAACCTGTGCTCATGAACAGCTGCTGGGCGTCTCGCAGGTGACGTGCTTATGTATGATAGCAAGTCTACAGAGTTGCTGTGCTCAACCCAGACTTTATGGTCAGGTGCATGAGAACGGAGTGTCCGGGTATACGCCGGGTCGTGGCATTGTCGGGGAAACGACGGGTCGGAATCGAGCCCGGCTGCCTTCGACCAATGACTGCAACCATCATATAAGGCAAGACTCGATTGGCACTCTAGCACAGGGATTATTGTTTTGAGGAACACTGATATAGACTCATCACCACGGCTTCTTTGGAACCCGGACAATGGTCTCGCAAGAGGGACCCGGAGCAGCGCTCCCCCATCAAACCCTCATGGTCCGTGCAAGCACCCCATCGAACTCGAAGGTAAAGTGACACTGACCGATGAACAGATGCCAACATACCCCAGTAACTGTCTCTATTTCGCGAAGGCGCTGGAAGGCTCAGTTCCCACTCTGTCCACAGCCCAGCGCGCGCCGCCGAAACTGAACATTTTACTGGTCGGGGCGGGTCTAGGAGGGCTGGCCACCGCGATTGCGCTCACGCAGGCCGGCCACCGGGTCACCGTGTACGAGCAGACGCCCATGCTCGGGGAAGTCGGTGCGGGGATCCAGATCCCGTCAAACTCCTCTCGCATCCTGTTCAAGCTCGGGCTGGAACCCTACCTGAAGCCATATGTCACAACCCCCGAAAATATCGCGTTCCGTCGATGGCAGACCGGGAAGGTGATCGGAAAGACGCGGCTGCTTCCGGACTTCATTGACAACTTCGGAGCGTCCTATTACGTGATCCATCGCGCGGACTTCCACTCTGCCCTGTGCCAGAGGGCAAAGGACCTAGGGATTGAAATCAACCTTGGAGCTGTCGTCGTCGATTACGATCCCGAGCTGGGAAGCATTACCCTGAAAGATGGCACGAGACACACGGGCGACCTGGTCGTCGCGGCGGATGGTTTGTACCTCTCTCTCCTCGTCACTGAGCCACCTGAGGCACAAAGCTTATCGACTGGCAGGGATAAAGTCAGTAGCTCGCAAGGTGCTTCTCGACGGCGAGGAGATGGCCTTCCGCAAGCCCGGCTTCGCTGCGTATCGGGCGGTCTTGGACGTGGACCGCATGCGCGATGATCCCGCGTTATCATGGATCCTGGAAAGGCCCGCATTGAATATCTGGTACGGTGATCTACCCCAGAGATCTCTACCCGTAACTTGAAATACCCCCTTGCTAACCCCCTTTTGCAGGATTGGCGATTCGCGGCACGTCATGACCTATACGATCGGGGCGGGCAAAGCATTTAATATGGTGCTGTCGCATCCAGATACCTCCGACCCGGCTACGTGGGACGCGGCAACGGCCCTGCAGAGCATGCGGACTGAGTTTCAGGGATGGGACCCCACGTGAGTCCTCTCATAATTATGCAGGCCTTTCCCCTCCTCATCAATACAATCTTTCTAGGCTCACGAAGATCATCGGCATGGTGGAGAAAACCATCAAATGGCCGCTAGTAAGCGGTACTCCGCTCAATCGCTGGACGAAGGGCAGGTTGGTCTTGCTGGGTGATGCGGCTCATGCAATGCTTCCGTACATGTCGCAGGGTAAGTGTGCACTCGCCAATGGAAGTGAATCGCATTGACTTGTAACTCAAGGTGCCGCGATGGCCGTCGAGGATGGCGTGGCGTTGGCACGCTCCTTGTCCTACATGCGGTCTCCAGACAATCTAACTGAGGCATTGGCCCTTTTCGAGAAAGTGCGGATGATACGGACGGGCCAGATGCAAGAAGCCAGCTTGTTGAACGGCAAGCTGTGGCATTTTGCCGATGGGCCTTTGCAGGAGGCACGCGATCGGGCCATGGCAGCGGAAGTGGATGGTCTGCCTTTCAGTCACAGCCCTAATCAATGGAGTGATCCGGCCACGCAGATGTGGTGTTATGGCTACGAGGCCGAGCGTGAGATTGATCTGGCATGGGCCGAGAAGCAGGAGACACGGACGACGTAGACTGCTGGTTTTTTATGTGTTAGAAAATACCCCAAAGTATCTAATCTGGTGGTGCATACGTGGCTGAGGGACTTTTTCCACGATTCAATCACAAGGTCGGATTTTGTATCCTGCGGCGCAACACGTAATCAAGTATCAGATGATGATGCTGGAAGAGAACAATCGACAGTGTTCAGGGAAAAGAAAGGATACAATAGAAGGGATTTACCTGTGTTATTCACTCATCCACTGGCCTTCCGGGGTAGAGCTTTAATCCAGCCGGAAGGCGGGTCGATACCATCCGTGCGACTTGCAGACAATGATGCTCTACCCTTTCACGACCAGTGTCAGGTTAAGTATTTATATTCTAACTGGAATCACTTGCTAACCTTCATTATATAACAGTTCCTGAGAAACCTTGATATAAGGTGATAATACATCCTATTGCCGTACTGATCTACAAATTGCTGTACATGATACTCACAAAACAGGTTCTGCGCAGCCCCCGCTTCCGGCCCAGCCCTAAGTCAGCTTCAGGTGCCCCATCGCCTCCTTGGCCAGCCCTTCCAAGAACTCGATTGTCTTGCCCGGGTAATATACGAGATCGAACTCGAAATCTTGGCCGACCAGCGTTCCCTCCAAGTAGATCTGGAAGGCGGACTGCTCCTCCGGTCTGGCAGTGATGGTGCCCCGGAGCTTGACGACGCGGATATCGCACAGGGTCGCTGCCGCCTCGATCATCGTGCGCAGGGTGTCGTAGATGGCGCCCTCGACGACCTTGACGGCATCGAGCCCAGCCTGCGCCGCGAGGAAGGCCGCGTTGTTGTTCTTCGCCGCCTCCAGCACCCCCTCGGCCAACGACACCCCCGCGCTCAGGCTACTGTTCTTCAGCTGCTGCAGCTGAATGCGGAGTTTCTTCGACTCCACTTCCTGCTTCTGCACGTACTCGTCGTGGATCTTCTGCGCGGTGTCGACCATCTCGCGCGCCTGGCGCCGGGCCTCGTCGAACTTGCCCTGCGCGGCGGATTTGGCCACGTCCAGCAGTTTCTGCGCGTTGTGGAGGTGGTCCCGCGCGGCGTTGATGGCGTTGTCCACTTGCCGCTTGATCGTTTCGACCGCTTCGCAGGCATGGTTCATGGCCTGGGTCAGGTCGTGGAACAGTTGAGATTGCATGATCTTCTGCGCCAGCTCGAGCGCTCCGTCCGCCACCCCGAGACCTACCTTGGCCGCGCCATACTGGATCCCGAGCGCGGCAATCTGTAGGTGCTGTTGAGAGCAAGAAAAGAGTCAGTTGAATGCACGAGGGCATACAAGGGGGAGGCTAGGGCAAGACGCACTGTGTCCAAGGCGAGAGCCTTTTGGAACCATCGCAGGCCGCTGAGTCTGTTTTCCAGGCTGTCAAGTTGACCTCGGAGGCTTTCGACCGACCCTGAGGAATGATCAGACCACGTTAGAGCCCAAGGCAATTGAGCCGAGACCGGGAGCATCTCACTTACGTTTGGCGTTGGCCACGTTGTCCCGCGCGCGTTGCACGGCGGCCTCGGCATCTCCGAACTTGGCCATGAATTGTTGTCTCCTCCGTTCACGGTCGGAGATGGCGTCGTTGTGCTGCCTTGTTCCTCGAGATTCCTCGTTGTTCAAGGCCCGTTCCTTCTCTTGGACTTCTGCATTAGCCTCGTGGATTGTGTGGTCGCGGACGGTCTCGGCCTCCGCCATGGCGGAAGACTCCTCCTTTTTCTTCTCGAGGACAGCGTCGCGATGGACGGCGGACTGGGCCTGCGTTTCCCGCTCGAGACGATCAAGTTCCTGATCTAGTCGGTCATTCTCAGCCTGGTACTGGGCCCGCGCCTTCTCCAATTCTGCTTGCGCTCCGGCAATCTTCTCCTTGTAGACGCGCTCCGCGTCCGCAACCGCCTGCTTGGCACCGTTGATCTTCGCCTCGACCTTCTCATGCACGGCTTTGAGCGCTCGCTCCAGACTGCGGGCCATCTCCTGGACAATCGTCTGTTCGACATCGGCACTCACCTGCCAGCTGGCCTCGCGGGGGTTGCGCATGAAATGGGCGCCGCCGACCATTTCGGCCTTGGCCTTGATGGCCAGCAACGTGCTCCACTGCATCTCGAAATTGAAGTAGAATATCGGAGCGGGCAGCAGCTGGATATGCACGTCCACCGCGGCCCGCAGGTCGAAGAGCTCCACGAATCCGTTCAGCACAAACGCCTGCCGCTCGCGGGTCAGCTCCAGGTCCAGCAACGCGAAGGTCCCCGGCGTGCCCGGCAAGACCACGTCTCCGCCGACGCTGAGCGGCCCCAGTCGGAAGGTCTGCAGCCACGCCTTGAGCCGCAGACCCTCCGTGGTCAGGGACCCGTCCATGGCGGCCTCGTGGTCGCAGATGGTCAGCCCGCCTTTGAGACGGAAGCCGGCCGGGTAGTGTTCTCCGCCAAAGGTGGCCCCCATGCTGGCGTAGATGAGCACGTCCTGGAAGCGGAAGAGCGTCACGTCGGTTGTCCGGATCTGCGTGTCCATCGCCGCGGCCACGAACTGGATGATCTCAGTGTAGTCCATCGACGGGGCTTTGGCCTCGATGATCATGTCCCGCGGATCCTCGCAGATGTAAAGCACTAGGTCATAGGGTTTGTCAGCTTTGTTGTCGAGGTAGAGGCTTCCCTTGATGCCGGCTCCGATTGGCAGACCCGAGGCGGCCAGTTGGGCCCAGTTGAACTTCAGTCCAATGCCCAGTCGTGGTCCTGGAAATACAGACGGTTTGTGAGCTGGTTGATTTATCACATTTCAGTGCCATAGGAACTATGTGAGCTTACCAATCGTCAATCGCTTGCTCAGGCCGAATGGATTGTTGATGTTGCCGTCGAAAAAGCTAGCATAGCAAAAGGATGAGGGTCAGCGAGGGCACTGGTGCCTCCAGGTTCTCTTGCTTACAGTTCACCATCCGCGCCGACCGGATCCACGGCCATCTTCAGGTCAAACTTATACCAGCTGTGCTCGTCGCCCACCTTGACGTCAAAAATCCCTCGGAATGCGAACGCCACCCCGCCGGTCGCGGAGCTGCCCAGGGAAAGCTGGAAGCGGCGGGATCGGAATCGAGGGCCCAGCTCGATCTAGCCGCGCAACTGGCGTGTTAGCCTTAGTGCACCTCGGATTCATTGATAGGCCAAAGCAGCAACGTGGAACGCTTTACCTTCAATGACTCAGGTAAATAGATGGATACGGAGGGAATGCTAGACCCCTTGGCCCAGCCCAGGCTGAGATACGATTGATCCCCGGCCGCGGGCTGCTTCACCATATTGCCCATCTGCAGCAGCGGCACTTGCTCTAACCTGGCACAAAGAAAGAACCCTGTTATCACGGCCTTATGTTAGTTTCTACGTAGCTAGACGGAGGATGTCTGAGGAGGGAAGACCTGCCTTGCTGAATGGTATAGCCATTGGTGTCCAAATTACAGGTCGGACTATTCGTGCTCGAAGCAATCAACGAAATCTCCTTGAGACGCAAATCGATGTCCGAGTTCTCGTCGATGGCCGACACAAACCGACTCAAGGAGAGATCAGCCTTCAGGTGGCCGCACACCACCCAGAACCACTCCTCGTTCTGTTTGCCCATGGCCAGCGTGACATCCACCTCCACGGGGGCCTGCCCGCTCTTGCCCTGCTGTCCATCGGTGTGGATGAGCACGCGGCCAGTCACCTCCAAGGACCCACTCCATCCCTTCTTTTCTTTCTCCGGGCTGCTGGCGGTCCGTCGTTTCTTAGTGGGCGGCTCATCCTCCGGTTGACGCGGAGCATTGCTGTCATTGTCGCCGCGACTGCCCACCAGCAAGGTCAGCGCGGCATGCTCGATGACCACGAGGCCGTCGCCGACCTCCCACTTGTCCACCTCGGCCGTGACGGCAATGCCCGCCCGCGTGATCGCGATCGTCGCCTTGGCCAGCGGTCGACCGTTGATCGTCAAGGATCCTTGAAGCAGGAATTGGGCCTGCGAGATGCGGACCGTGAGATTCTCGCAGGTAATCTCATGCTCGGTGTCGTCGAGATCCCGGCCGTGCACATCGCTGAAGAGACGCTTGATGTCGGACCAGGTGACCTTTTCCATGTGTCCTTCCAGGAACGAGAGATCTGACTATATGTTAACTTTTGTGGATAAGGTTTCTATTGATATGAACTCACCAGGTCGTCCTTTGACGATCAGTCCTGTCAGGCTAATGTCAGCCCCGTTGGAGCCTTTCCATCTGGCCGTCGCGGCAACGGAAAGCAGTGGCTGTAGATTGGGGAGAGCGACAGCATCGGAGCTGATATCCCGGGAGGTGGTTGTGTCTGCGGAGGCAGGTGTGTCAAGCGGGATTTTGGCGAGAAATCGGACCTCGTCCAGCTGGTGGGTATTAGCTTTAAAAGCTCTCGCAGGGGGCAGATGATGGTGTCATCTCACATGAAACGAGTCCGCTCCCAGCGCGTTCTCCCATTTCTTGTTGCCCGGGATGGTCATGCTGAGCTCCAGCCATTCGTCAGAGAGGTCCGCTTCATACTCTAATTGCAACGACCCCGTCAGGCCCGGTAACTGGATCTGCAGATCGCCAAAGACGCCGGCCTGCACCGCGCTACTCTCTCCGACCAGATTAGCCGTGCTGCCCACGTTAAGGCGCAAGCCGACCGACAGAATAGTGACCAGCTCCAATACCGGGGGCATGGGCGTCCGCAATCCGATCAAGCTGCCGGACAGAGAGACCCCGTCGATAGCCATGGTCTGGTCCTGCTCCATGGTCAGCCCGAGATAGGCCGACAGCCGCAGGACGGGCTGCACCGCCTCCCCAAGAACCGTCCGGAAGACCTGGAACACGCCGTCGAGCGCTCCATTGAGTTCAATCTCGGTGCGCAGGTAGAGCCCGGCAGGCTCCGTCCCAATTGGCCGTGACCAGAACTCAATGGCCGACTTGCGGAAACGCAGCTCGCTCCACGCATCAGAGTCGAGGGAAGGAAAGAGGCTCGACAGCGGGATCGCCTCGTCCAACTCGGATTTCCAAAATTCACGATCCTGCTGCCCTGCGGCGCGTTCGCGCCGACCGGCGACATTCTCAAAGAGAGGATCCGACCAGAACCCGACCCAGCCGGTGAATTTGGGCTCGCCCTCGTCTCCGGCCGCGGCGAGGTGAGCGTCGCTGAGACTGACGTCGCCGACGGACTGGAAGAAAGGGGTCGCCTGGTCGGCGGGGGATACGGTCGAAGAAGAGCGGGAGGTAGGGTTGGATCGGTCACGAGCCACGGATGTGAAGATGTCATCCTGCCAGATATCGTCTCCCGCCATCACGCTGTCGGGGCTTGCCTGGGGCTCGAGGACTTCTCAGTCTGCCGTGAATTCTGGTCAGGTTGGTGCTGTGGTTTATAACACGGCGACATCGGCCGAATGCCTCCGTCCTGCTGCAAGTTCTGTCTCGCTAAGGGGAATCGGAGGGTGTTTGCTTGCCGGACGCGTTTCACTAAACAGCACCGACGCTCGAGGGGCGAAACAATTAATTTGCAGGTGTGAACATCGGCTTTCTCAGTAAGAGCACGACCACATGGGCTCGTCCCAATATCCACGCATGTTGGTGCATCACTGCATGCACCGACGCTAGATCCGTGCAGCTGACCCTTGGCCAGCGCCAAGGCGCGAGTCGGCACTTTCTACCCCAATGGTTCCTGCAGCTGTACCCCCCAGGGAGGCAAGTCAGGTCCGAGGCAGGTCCCGACGAATAGCACAGTCGATTGTGGGAGTGTCGGCATGTGTGACCGCTTCTGGCTTGGGGGCTTGCCTGAAGAATGGCCGTCCATATGACCAGCCACAGTGGCGGTACAGTCTTCTATCGGGGGAAACCTCGTCTCGATCGTCCGGCCGGAAAAGTGGATCACCAGTTCGCGCGGCGGTGCCCCGGTTAGGGTAAGGTGTCCGGGGTGCTGCTCGCTTGAGATTGCTTCCGATCGCTGGGGTTCGCCCCCCGACGCTTGGCACCGGCCCGGGCAGTAACCACCGATCCTCCATCCAAGATCCCATCTCGTCTATACACTCCTTGTCTGCAGTCCCCGCAATAGCTTCACGACGCTGGGCAGCTGAGCTGCGGCTGAACCTCAGCTGCGCCCGCTATCTCCATCTCCCTTCCAGACCAAATTTTTCGGATTGACTTGCCTGCAGCTCCACGTTGACGACGAAGAACGCACGGTGCGATTCGGCATCGCCGACTGCCCAGCACGCGATCCTCTCAATCAGCAGTATGCTGGGTCTATAAAATGGGGAACTCCCCCGGCACTGAGATAGCTTTTCATCAACAGCAGCAACTTCTAACTCACTTCTCAACTACCCACTTCTACACTCTTCAGACACCGTTGTCTACCACAATCCTAACATCTTCATCATGCCTGTCTCTAAGGGAAACACCATCACCATCCCCACTCGGTTCCTCGGCGGCGCGGAGGGCAAGAAGGTCACCGTCCGGTGGCAGCAGACCTTCCGCGACCGCCACGAGGACTACTGGATCTGCAAGTGGACCAACAAGACCAACCGTATGTCTCAATCTTGAACCCGGTCCCAACCCATTGCTCCATGCCACCCAAAGCACGTGACTGACTATTCCTCTGTCCCTCCAGCCGGCGACCAGGGCGTCATCTTCGTGCAGGCCAGCAAGCTCGAGCAGCTGAAGTCGCGCAAGGTCGACGGCGACGACCTCACCGTCATCGTCAGCGACGAGTTCCAGTACGGTCAGAAGAAGGACCAGACCAACCGCTTCCTGGTCTACCACGACAAGTCCAACAAGCCCTATCAGGTGAGTGCCACTTAACCTCGGCCTTGTCCCAAGAAGCAGGCCTCTGCTCTCCACACATGCTCACCCACTCACAGCACCGCTTCATGGAAAACACCCTGACCTCCCTCGGCTCCAAGGGCGCCGACTTCGTCATCAGCCTCGGATACTCCGACGTCTCCAAGGTCGAGGATATCCTCAAGCACTTCATCGGTGACTACCTTAAGGACTTTTAGAGGCTGCGCATGGGTGGTTTGATGCCGCTGAGCGGGCAATATGATGGGTAAAGGTCTGGTAGAGGAGATGGATGAGGTGTTTGCAAGGGGGCTTTGTTTTATTTGAGTTGCGATCGGTCGTGTCCGAGTGTTATTCTTGGCCCTTGTTTCAATGACAGTCTTATGTTTTGTCGCATTATGTCTTTTGCTCTGCAGAGTCGCGAGTTTTTTCTCTTTCAATGGCACAGTCCTTACTGCATAAAGGTTGCCTTGTGTTGTTTAGTCGTAGTTTGTGCATACGATGCCGGTGACTGGTCTTGCTGGCGAGTCGGAATAGTGAGGATGAGAAAACCTTACTTTCCGTACCAGCGCCCGTGGCTTTCTCTGGGCACAGGTAACCCTAACTCGCTACAGCACCTCGTATCTACAAGCAAGTGAACATCGGCTTGAATTAGATCAAAACCACATGGAACAGTCTCTTGAAGCCTGATTTAAGCCTGACAGTAGGACTGTTGACCCCAGAGATGTATACCAGCAGCAAGATACCAAAAACAGGCACTACCATCCTGCGGGACGTAGTTGCAGCTTGTGGGTAGGCAAAGATTTATCAGGGTAACCCAAGTGGTATAAGAGCAGCAGTATTCATACCCAGGAATAAAGACAATCTCTCACTGAAAGCCCTATAGCATATAGTCAGCCTGGAAGGTATCTATTATATGAGCACTATGTGACAAGAGATATATAATTCCGACCCACAATCTGCATATGCTTCCGTTCACACAATAGACATTTTAGAGATGCGCTTCTTAGTTTGCAGGGACCGATATCATTCACCAGTCGTTCCACTACTACTGTAATAGTTTTATTGTGTGACGTGCATTGTGTCTTGTCGATTTTCTCATCTGCGGGGTCAGATTTTAGGTTGAGATGTAAGAGACGCCATCGCACCGGCGCCCAAATTCCTTATCTTACGATTAAGTCAGGACCTTTACCCACCGGATACGCATATTTTTGTTTGACCCAGAGCCGAGGGCAGTAGTTGGATAGAACCAGTTGCCTAAAAACTTCATCATTCAAGAAAATTTCCGTTGGCGGGGTGGGGGCGAGCCCTGGGACGACCGACCGATTGCCTCGAAAACAGAGTTATTCCGCAGATTCCTGACTCTTCCCCTCTCACATTCACTGAATATAATTCTTTCTCTTCTTGAAGTTAATACATACGACCACAGGGTGTGGAAAACAGGGCTTCCCGTCCGCTCAGCCGTACTTAAGCCACACGCCGGGAGGTTAGTAGTTGGGTGGGTGACCACCAGCGAATCCCTTCTGTTGTATGTTTTTCTTTTTTATTTCTCGCTCCGACTCCTTTTCTTTCGGATCATTGCAGGAATTGTGGGACATAGTTGAGATCATATATGTAGTAGTACTTTGTGAGGAGAAGGTGGCGCACTGTCATCAACCCCTAATAAACCTTTTTGTCAATCCGCACGCGTACCGGTGCTCTTCAGTAATCACAATCTCCCTCTTCCTCCCAAGTAGAATAGATATAGACTATGATCCGTATCTCTTGTAGTTGGCTAAGATCAGAGTAGCTTTCATAAAGAATTACATCTATCGAAGAAAGAGCGATATTACATAATAGTTATTCTTATATTAATTTTTTTATGTTGAATTCAGATAATGTATTAACTTTTGTTTTCAAAAACTCTTAAATTACATCTGTCATTGACCTATTTGACTGTGCACTAACCCAGTAAGATTTTGGTTTACAGTCAAAATCTTAAGGCTTACAGGGGAAAGCAGAGGGAGAGATGATTGTGAATCGTCTCCCGCTCCATGCGCCCCATCAAACACCAGAGCGCCCCCGGTTCCGCTCTTGACTTGATTTTCACGTGAGAATCATTGCTGGCTCCCTCATTCATCGCTGACCTCAACGACAATGTGGCCGATGCCGCGCGAAACACACGCCAACATCTCGGACCGCTGTTCCGATTCCGTCAAGGCGGTGCCTCGGTGCTGCACCCGTCCGCAGCGGACGGGGATCCTGCAAGCGCCACAGCTGCCGACCTCACAGGAACCACCGATCTCGAACCCCGCGTCTCGCACGACCTCGAGTAGCGACTGCTCGGCACCAACCTGCAGCTCCGCCGTCCGGTCGGGCGAGATGACCTGCACGGTAAAGGGGTCGCCGGGGGTGGTATCCCCTTGGAAGAGCTCATAGTGCACCTCCTCCGGGGCCATGTCAACCGCCGCGGCCGTCTGAACCACGGCATCGATCATGCGCTGGGGCCCACACACGTAGACGTGGCTGTTCCAGATCCGTTGGCGCAGAATGGCGGCAATGTCCACGCGTTGGCCCTGGGATTTGTCGTACACGGTGACCCGGGGCTCGAGGTCGGCCAGCAGGGCGGCGAAGGCGACGTCCGTGGCCGTGCGGACAGCATAATGCAAATGGTAGTCCTGGTTGGTGTCGTGAAGCCGTTTCATCATGGCCAGGAGGGCGGTGATGCCAATGCCGCCGGCGATGAAGATATGATGCGAGGCCATCTTGTCGATGGGCAAGCCGTGGGTGATCTCCGCCACCTCGACTGTGTCCCCGCGTCGAAGAGACTGGTGGATATAGCTGGATCCGCCGCGGCTGCTTGCGTCGAGGGCCACGCCCAGCACAAAGGAATCCATGTGGCCGTGGACGATGGAGTAGGGGCGGCGCACCCCGTTCGGAAGCTTGATCAGGGCCTGGCTGCCGGGCAGGATGGCGGAGGGGTCAGACCTCGGGGACCTCGGGGATACTGCTTCCAGCTCCAGGCGGACGATGCGGGGCGTTTCCGCAGTATGGCTGGCGACCCGGAACTTTCTCCATGGTTCCGGCGGACGCCGGGCCGCCGCCTCCTTCGCCTGCTGGGTTCGCCAGCGGTCGATGAACACGTCCCTGCACTCGTCGCCGATCACCTCGATGGCCATGAGCTCCTGTGTCACCAGCATGTCCGTCTTGTCCCGGTGCACGTAGTGGTGCAGCCGGGCGATCGACCACCGCGGGTGGCTCCGCCGAATGATCCGGATCTCCATTCCTTCTTCGATCCATCCTTCCTCCAGGACCCGGTAGTACCATCCGGTCTTGGCCTCCTGGTGCGTGCGCGGCGCGAAGTTCTTGATCCCGAAGCGCTGATTCAGCTTGAAGCACGGCTGGCGCGGCAGACTGACCTCCAGAAGGCAGCCATTGCGTCCCCCAGTACACGACGAGCCCGGAGGGCCAATGCGCACCCGGTCCCCAATACACACGGTGCGCTCATCCCAACCCTCCGCGACGAGGTTCTCGCCGAAGCCCCCGGGCACGAAGCGCGCGCGCACGTCGCGCGCGGGGAACCTGTCTGCCCAGTAGGCGTAGTGATCCACGCAGTACTGGTGGACGGCTTTGTCGATACCCCCGTGGAAGGTCAGATCATGCTCGTCATCCTCCAGGCCAATCCTCGAGACGTAGAGTTGACCACGGTGGGGTTGCTTGTCGATCCCGGAGAGAACGGGACCAAAAGGGCGGAGCTTGGAGGTGCGGATTTGTTGAAGGAGGGTGGGGGGCGGAACGGGAATGGGTGACAAGTCGATGCTGGTCATCGCGTGGTCTCGTTACATCTAGGCTCATTAAAGGGACTGGGTAGTCAACATGACTTCGCTGTGAAAAGGGCGATTGGGGACATGGCCGCTTCCTTTTATACTGGCCCTTACCATGCGATACCAGGTACTACTCACGTTATCAGTGGGTCTGGCTGGGCCCCGCCCCGCCATCGTTCCCGCTCACCAGACCGGGACTAGCGTCGGTCCACATTTTGTTTCCCTCCGTCCCTCGACTACGTATCCTTGTGCTTGATTTCAAAAGCGATGAAAAATTTAACAATAGCGGAGTACAACACGAGGAATTCGCAGCTTGTTATGGAATCCGGTTGAGGATTTGTTTCAATTGTTGTACGTGCTTGGTTGGGGCACTCTTGCTTGCTGGTATAACCTAACTAAAAGTCTCGAGATGCTTGTCTCTAACAGCTGATAAAACAGCTAAAACATAAGGGACTCTGCTGTGACTGTGGCGGCCTCCAGGACACTGCAGCGGCCCCAGAATTAATACAACACCTCGCCATACTAAGAAGTCAGTGGTAAGTGTCGACATACTCTCACGTCTGGTTTACTGGCTCTTTCGGTCTTGCTTGATGAGATCGGCTGCTCTTTCCGCGAATGCGTACACCGTGGCTTGCAGATTCGCCGTGCTTATAAGCGGGATAGCACTCGCATCCACAACCCTCAGGCCGTCGATCCCATGGACCTTCAAATGGGAATCCACCACGCCGTCCTTCTCGCGCGGCAGCATGGAACAGGTCCCCGCAAAGTGCCACATGGAGACTAGATTGTCCCGAGCATACTTCTTTGCGGCATCCAAGTTTCCCTGGAAGTCTGCATCGGGATCTCGGAACTTCAGTGGCTGTTCGAGCAGCTCCCCGAGCTGGGGTGACTGGGCCAATTTCTTGATGCAGAGCAAGTGCCGTGCCATGACTTCTAGATCGAGAGGATTCGACAGGTAGCCAGGATCAATGATTGGAGGCGTTTCAGGGTTGTTGCAGGTACTTGGGTTCTTTTCGTCAGATTTGATGGATATACGGCTTGTGGAGAGGCTGGGAGGTATGGAAAGGTGACATGTAAAACTTGAAGAATCAGGAGTAAAGAATGCCTCCCAAACTCTAGCAGGGGGGAAGAGAGCAGGAAAAGAAAATCACTTACATCTGAACGCTTCCACGGGAAAGCGGTTGGGAGAGCATTACTCCAAGCGTGACGAACTTTCCAGGCGAAGCGGCTGGAATAGTCCCGTCCTTGAGGTCTTTGGAATAATTTGTCTGCCCTAATGCGGACAGGTACGCAGCCGATGGTTGCTTGGGATCAAGAAGAGTGACCTTGGCGATGTCATAATAGGCTTGTGTCGCCCTGTGCTGTGAGTTCTCAGGGACGTCGTTCGTAATTAATACCTGAAGAGCTTTTTGGTCCGGTTCGGGAAGAGGCAAATAGGCGTATGTATGAACTCCGAGTGAAGCTAGGGGCCCAGAGTGCGTGGTGGCGTATTCCTGCATTGCTTGACCAATGGCTTCAGGCTCTTGTCTGACCAGAGAGTCCTTGGTCTCAAGTTCAGGCTTTGCTTGGAATGCGGTGTACGATATCATATGATCTAGAAATAGTAGATGTTAGTTCTCATCCCAAAGCGTGCATGCAACAAAAAGAGAGATGGTTTCAAGTTATTTAGTGCGTGGAAGCTGCTCACATACCCTGAAGATTCTGCCCAACTCCAGGAAGGTCCATGACTACAACGATGCCATGCTGCGCAAGAAGTTCTGCTTTACCAACTCCTGAGAGTTGGAGGATTTTAGGAGATTGAAAAGCACCAGCAGCAAGTATAACTTCACTCTTTGCCTGCACAGTCTTTGAGACACCATCGAGTTTGTATTGGACTCCAATGGCTCTGGGAGGCTTGCTTTCATCAAACAGAACTCTCTCAACAAGTGAGTTCGTGAGAATATCAATATTTTGTCGAAGCTCAGCAGGCTTATAATAAGCCGAGGCAGAGTTGCTTCTCTTACCCTGCGAGTCAATACTAGCAAGGCAACTGAATGAGCCCACAGAGCTGTGGATGAACGGATCACCGGCATTGCATTGCCCACTGCTGCGGAACAGATCGGCCCATGCCCTGCGAATAGGGTGTGTTTCGTTACCGAAAGATGCTTGGATTGGACCTTTCGTTTCGTTCATTCCAGGCCACTCCTCAATTGCCAGATTTCCTCTAGCACCCTGTGCTACAGTCGGATTGGTATAGGCCTTGGCGAAATAGTCCTTTAACATAGCCCAATTCCATCCAGGGTTACCGAGTTCCTCCCATGCGTCAACAGCTCCCTTGAAAGGAGGAACAAACACGTGTGCATTTAGGGAACTGGATCCTCCAAGTGCTTTGCCCTGGTTCAGACCAAGCACTCTGCCATTGAGGCCCGGCTGTAAAAATAATAGATAAGCCCCCACACACCCCTTTTATGGAGACAGAAACTTTTCTTACCTGAGGGGAAGATTGGAATTTCCAATCAGCATCAGATCCAAGGAGTGCGGCATAAAAGACGGGGATGTTCACGCGCGGATCGGCTGTCATGTCGGCGCCTGCTTCAAGAACCAGGACAGATATGCTGGGGTCCTCGCTGAGTCGAGAAGCAACCACCAGGCCAGCTGTACCGCCGCCAACAACGACAAAGTCATATGCAGTAGCCATTCTGAACTGTGTGCAGACTTAGACAAAGATTGGACGAGAGTACGGAAAGAAAAGAACCGCGAGCCTAGCAAGTAGTAGCTCTTTGAAAAGCAAAGGAATACTTGGAGACGGGGGATTCATAGATAAGCACTAAATGACATGCTAGTATCATAACAGTGAATAGAGAAATAGATTTTATCAATACCATCGCCTAACAGGATACTACTTAGAAACACTATAATCAGCCCCACAAATTTCAGCTCTACCCCGCCCAAAAGTACTAGATCGGCCGGCCTCTCAATGCAATTTAGCATGTCTACAGCTTCTATGGTACGTTTCCATTTCAAATCATCGGCTTCTGCCCCACTAACTTATAAGATTTAACCGCTAGTTACGTAACATGAAACCGAAGTCTGAAAGTAATGATTGCAGGCTTTACTATAGATATATTACCATATCAGTACTAGAGGATAACCTCGAAACGCGAGAATAGAGGACTGTATTATAGTATAGGTAGGCTTAACCGCAGAGTACTTATAACTTAGGGAAAAGGGACGTTAGAGGAATAATGAAAAAAGACCTCAAAAGTCCCTCCAAAAAAGCTCATTTTCGCCTTGAGAGTATAGGACTTTAGGTTGTAATACAAAGACTTACAAGGCTAATGACGTGATAACTTGTTATCAGTGTGAAGGTGACCTGAAATACCGGCGGCGAGATGTTGATGCTGATTGCAGGCATTCTATTGGAAAAGCTTTGCTTATCGGGTGGCAGTTAGAGCCTTGTAATATTGGAATCTTTGTTCATTTGTGAGCTAATGAAAATTGGGAGTTGTGCCGCCCGAAAGTAAGCTTACAAGACCTTTCAATTAATCCACTGAAAGTCTTGTTTAGTTGTTGTCAGCCTTATGTTCACACAGTCACATGCATTCCCAGAATCCCAGCCTTATGCTAACGCCTAGACTATCCTGCCGCTCCCAACAATCACGGCCTTTACTTGACCCCATGAATTTTACTCCTGTGGACTTTAATAATACGCCTTTTGGCCCCATGCATCTAACCGATGGGTACTCGGGGCTCCTCCCGGCCGATCCAGCACAGACTACGGAGTGAACAGGTTGTGGGTTGTGAATCCAGCAGTTTGACACGGATCGGTTGTCTGTGCTTAGGAGATTGTGCCTTGAGGTGGAGCGGGTCCACGGTCCACAGCCTTAACAGTAACTTTCTTTTCGGTCATCGTACCTTGCTACTAACCTATATTAGCGGCACTGCCGCACTCTAGACCCACTAATGCCATAAGCTAAACTTCCACAGGTAATAGCAGTAGCCAGTCATATAATTCTGTAAGCAGGTTGACAGGGCTTGGGATCCTATGGCGAGAACCATCGGCTAGTTCGATGCGTCAGAGATTTCGATCACCACTTGCCGCTCAAACTGCAATCGTTTCGCTTCACGTCGAAAGTAGATCCCAGCACTCCTGATAGTTGGGACTAGAGCGGAGATTAAACAAACGAGCCATCTGTCGGTAATTGCTTTGTCTTTGCTCTTGCCCTAACGCTTGAATTCCTACCAGCAACCCCACCTAGTGCCCTCCCAAGTCCTCAAGGGCCCCAAAGAACCCCAAAAAGAACCCCCTTAGGCCCCGTATACAACTGACGGTATTATCAGTAGATTTGCTGGATGAATTACTAGACAGAATTCTAAACAGAATCTTTGAATGAGATCTGTACAGAAAATGTTTAGCACAACCCCAGGGAAAAACAAAAGCGGGAGGGGCGCCTCCGGGAGTAATAGAGACCGTTGTGGCAGAACATTCGCAGACCTTCGGGAAGCCCCGGAAACAGGATTTACTAGTAGAATTATTAGCATCAGGGGCAAAAGCTTGGTCAAGGAATCAAAACGGATACTAAGACTCGACTCCTGGATTTTTATTTGGGCCCCACGCTGACAGCGCACATTGTGCCGCACCTCAATTCCGTACTCCACATCCGCTGCAACCTTATAAGCACAAACCACAAACGCCGCGGATTTATGAGAACCTTGGGTGATTGGCCGCTTACCACATACCCCCTCGCAGGTGTCGGTCTCAAACAGCCCTGAGCTGAGCGGCGCCACGAACACCTATTCTATCCTATCATGATACTGGCGTGCTCACTATTGCTAGTCACACTAATCGGCTTTTATAATAACCTACGAACACCAGTGCATATTTGTTCGGCCCTCTCCATGGTAGTAGCCCTCCTCCCGCAGGGCCACAAGCAATGGCTACTATCAATGGTTATAAAGATTTAGGAGAAGGCTGTGTTGGTTATTCAAGACACTCCTTATTCTCAGCCGGAACAAAAGCAGCAGAATATGCCATGATTCATGCTATACAGATCATTGCACAATTGCCCTGCCTACCTTGGATACTGTAAGCTATAACCGGACCCCTGACGTCGTCCTTGTATCTTGAATCCTGGTGTGCCAAGTGTAGCGCGGGTAAGCTCGTAGATAAGGCTGCTTTTTTACTGCACAGCTGGACGTGAGTTTAGGGCAAGTGCGCTTCAGCGAAGGGTAAGCAGTCACCCCGGTTGCGCAACAGTTACACCACCTTTCATTGCATGTATGAAAGTAATCACGGATCTGGGCCGGGGAGTAGTGTATATATTCTCTATCAAGACAAAAAAACTACTTTTGAAATGCTATCTCTAGAATTAGTCCTGTTCCTACTATGAGCACTGATACAACAACGCTATGAAAAGTCCCGATTCTACCCAGACGATATTGATACAAGTAACGAGCCGAAGCAAAGCACAACAACTCCACCATGACGACTGCAACGGGTTCAAGAGCCAGCCACAACAGGCTTCTTCACCCTCGGCACCCTGGTCCACCAGTACAGCAGACATGCAGCCACAATATTCGTGACGATGAACACCCACATGAGCCCGAAGTTCCGCCAGACGTCCGCGTAGCTCGCCCCGACCCCGCGCAGATACGCATTCGTGTCCGCGACGGGGCAGAACCGGCAGTTCGCCGTCGCGGCCTCCTCCAGCAGATACCCGCCCGCCTGCGCGATGTACGGCGCCAGGTATTGGCCGCAGGTGGCGTTGACGGGGTCGAAGCGCAGGTATTCGTTGGCGGCGCAGGTGACGGTCGTGTCCGCGATGCCCACGGACAGCATCCCGCTCACCAGGTAGGTGAACGGGGAGACGCGGTACATGAAGATCCAGAACCCGGGCAGCTGGGCGGGGGTCGCAAGCACCCCGCAGAAGAGCAGGCAGAGTAGCAGGAGAAAGCTGCCCAGGTTGCCGGCGTTCTCCGCGGCGTCGAGCGCCGCGATCATGAAGTGGGCGAAGGTCGACGAGAAGAGTAGGAAGGTCCAGATCAGCAGCCACATCTGCGCGCCCCGCAGGTGCACGGTGTCGGTGGGTTCCGCGTTACGGTACATCCCGATCGGGTAGTACCAGCACAGGAACATGAGGACGGACATGAGCGAGTTCCAGAACAGTTCCACGCCGATGTTGCTGAGCATGAAGACCTTCCACGAGTAGGTCTTCGACGGCCGCTCGCGCACTTCGTATAGTGCCCGCTGCGTGACGAAATGCGGCATGATCTGTTGGATAAGCTGCCCGAACTGGATGAGTAGCAGGAAGATACTAAACATTTGGTTCTGCAAGCCCTGGATTGTGTTGGGGGTGTTGAAGAGCGAGAAGCCGACGAAGAGAGCGGGCAAGACGCAGAGAATTGCCTTGGAGTAGATGTAGATGGGCGAGCGCCAGAACTGCTGGAAGATTCGGATCTGCACTTCGCGGAGCTGAGTGCAGAAAGGGGCAGCAAATTCGCGATAGCTGGCTCGGTCCTCGCGCTCGATGCTGGAGCCGACGCGGGCTAGTGGGCTTTGCTGGGAGCGTTCGAGCTTCAGTGAGCTGAGGTGCGCTTGAACTTGTGCGTATTCAGGGGAATTGCGCCATGTCTCGAACCAATCGATGTCCGTGTGGGAGCCAGGAGCGGCACCGATCACATCAAGCATCCATTCCGCGGGATTCGCTGCTGAGGGACAGAGAGGGCCCCCGTTGCGCACAAAGTAATCAATCAGAATCTGCGAGTTCTGGCCAATGTCTCCGAAGTATACGGTCTGGCCACCGGCTTGGAGGAACAGGAGACAGTCAAAGCGTTGGAACAGCATAGCAGACGGCTGGTGGATGGTACACACTGGGATAGAGTTAGTGAAGATTGATGGATGCAGGAATCTCCAAACTTACAAATCCCTTGGCCGTTGTTCTTCAGTTTATTGAGGAGATCAAGGATAGCCCAGGATGTCTGGGAATCGAGCCCCGACGTGGGCTCATCCAAGAAAAGAAGCAGGGCCGGTCGCGCCGCAAGCTCTACGCCGATTGTGAGACGTTTCTGTTGCTCAACATTGAGGCCTTCTCCCGGGACGCCGATAACAGCGTCAGCATAGTCTGTCATATCAAGAAGCTTAATGACTTCGGTCGCATAATTGATCTTTTCTCGGCGAGGAACATGCGCAGGTTGGCGAAGAAGAGCGGAGAACTCCAGCGCCTCGCGCACCGTGGCAGTGCTTAAATGCAGATCCTGTTGCTGGGCATAGCCAGTCTTGCGTTGAAAAGATTCATCCCGCGGTTTACCGTCGACAAGCATTTCTCCACTGATCACACCCAACGTGGTACGTGTAGCTAAAACATCCAGCAGTGTCGTCTTCCCAGCCCCAGAGACTCCCATCAGAGCAGTTAAGGTCCCTGGCTTGACCCATCCGTCAACGTGGTCAAGAATCCTGCGATTCTCCTTCCCGATCTTGATATCGAAACAAACATCCTTCCACTGGAAGATTGCAGTTTGGCTTTCGATCATCACAAGGTCATTGAGGTCGGACTTAGACTTCTCTTGAAAAGCACTGCGGTCACTGCCCTCTTCGAAATCGTCAGGCTTACCGCTCTTGAGTGCCCCATGTCCGCGGGGAAACACCAGGATCTCGCCCTTAGATTTCTTTTCAGTAATATAGTCAGTGGCGACCAGATAGATGGCCCCAAGAACGACCATGAAGGCGAGTATGATCCCAATATTTCTCCACTTGTGTGAGACGTTGTAGTCATATGCTGATTGGATGTAGGCATCACCAGACACAAATGCTTGACCGGGCACCGATCCGACGGTAGCGCAGACATGATTCTCAGATTGAAGAACCATGTAGCTGGGGCCCGATGGAACATAGGATATACACTGAAAGTCACGGTTATGAAACTCATTGATCAGGAGAGACTCGAAGCCATAGTTGATAGGATTGATATACGCAATCCAACGCGCCCACCCGAGCATATACCCGGTCGGAATCGCGAACCCAGTATAAGAATAAAGACCGAGAAGGACAACCGCACAAAAGGGCAATGCTTGAACAAGAGATCTCGTCAACGACGCCATAGACCGGAAGAACATCGACATCGTCAGCGTCAGGATGAATGAAGTGAAGATAAAGAAGAAGAAAGCCCCAGGTTCTCGCCTCAAGTTGGTCATGAAGTAGAGAACTGTATTTGACAGTATAGCGTTCAGAACCTTGTACGGCAAGTCCATGACCATTGAGGAGATTGCTTCGGCAGATGGGTGGTACAGAGCATATCGCGAGTGCTTCTCCACAATCCCTCGTTGCGCATATAGAGTCAGCATTTCCAAGCCGCAACCAAGGGCATTAATGAGACAGGCAAAAAATAGAAGGGCACCCCGCTGAAAAAAGGTGCTGGTGTTGGGCTGGAGGTCATAGTAGATACTGGCAATCACAAGAGCAGTAATAACGTTTCCAATCAAGGATGATATTGTGACACTGGGATCGGCTTTCAAGCGTTGGTATCCGCGCCATAGGCACAAATTCACCTGTTGGACATAGGATAGGGTGTAAGGTGAGGAGACGCGCTGGACCCGGGCCTGTTGAGCTCGGCGAGAGTTTTTAAATTTGGCGAGGAACTCTCCATCCAGCATGAACTTTCTGTTATAGTTTTCGATGTCTTGCAGCAGCCGTGCTCGCTGTGGGGAGGCCTGCCATCGTGCAGCGAATTCATCAGGTGTTCGAGGCACGCGGCCTTCGTAACCTGGCTGCACGACACGCTCGAGGTGACTAGTCATAGATGTCAAGAAGTCTGCATCGGTCTGTCGCTCGGGGCAGGCAAAGCCCATGTTCAAAAAGTACTGCTTCGCGGTGTCTGTCCGACCGAAGTAGATCTGGCGACCTTCGTATAATACCAACACCTTGTCGAAATAGTTGTAACCAGCTTGAGGTGCTTGATATAGCGAGACGCAGGCAGTGGCACCATTGATATCTGCTTGCATGCGCAGCGCCTTGCAAAACTCAATGGCATTTGCGCTGTCAAGGCCGCGGGTGGAGTTATCCCAACATTGCAGGGGAGCACTGCTCAGGCAAGCTTCGGCGATACTAACTCGCTTGCGCTCCCCACCAGATACACCACGGATGAAGTCGTTTCCAACGATTGTGTTCTTAGTGTGACTGATACCAAGGATAGCCATTATCACATCTCGCTTGTGGCTGGCATACTGGGCTACATCCACCCCGCCGGGAATGTCCCGTGGTGCTCGGGCCCGCGCCGCAAAGTAAAGGGTATCTCCGACCGTGAGCTTGGGGAAGTGGATGTCGACCTCGGCGGCATATATGGCTTCTCCTCGGAATTCGTGGGCCATCTGCTTTGCGCTCACACCTAGCAGCATTCAGTAACGAATTCTCGACTTTGTTGTGAGATAGTTGAACGTACCTTGATAGTTGATACTTGATGCCTTATCAATATGGAAACCATCCGCCTCCCCAGCGATGGTCTTCAAGAAGGTCGAGCATCCTGAGCCAGGAGGGCCCAGAACTACCAGCATCTCGCCAGCCTCCACGACGCCCTCCAGGTTCTGTAAGATCTGGATTCTGCGCCGGCTCTGAGTACCGAGCGCTCGTCTTGCCAGTCCCAGCGCTTCGAACCAGACGTTGCCAACGCTTTTCTGGTAATCTGTGTCGGAACCAAAACCGTGCACATTGAGATTGCTAAAGGCGATTCCCAGAGTTCGCAGTGGATGCGCCTGCCCATCCTCGGTGTGAAAATTGAGCATGGCCTTACACCATGATAAAGCATCGAAATTGTTGCCGTTAGGATCCAGGGCTGATCCGGCCTCGGCCGCAAAGGGGTTCTGTCCGGCAGTCGAAAAAGTGCTCTGCTCGGTGAACTGCCTGGCTAGTTGATGAACCTCTTCTGCCTTTTTCTCCACGTGAGAACTGAGGCCACTTTCGACCTCACGGTCGTCGGCCATAACTGCGAGCGTTCGAAGCTGAGGGCACCGATCTGGACGTGATCGCGCAGAACAAAGTATAGTGACAGGGTAGTTGAAGAGAAGTCGTAAGTTGAAGGGCAGAAGAGCAGAGGACCTAACATCCAGCCCTATACTCCACTTGTAAAAGAGCCCCTTTCTCTGTTTGTTGACTGTGTAGTTGGACCATGAGGTTTGGTTATCATGGTGGGTAACGTGATCCACCGCAATATTCTTTGTCTGTCCAGCCCTAGGTCCAGTGTGGCTCTCGTCAGCCAACATCAGCCAACATCAGCCAACATCAGCCAGAATCAGCCAGCGTCAGCCAGCGTCAGCCAAGGTCAGCCGGAATTGAAATGCTCGTCGGGTTACGGGAATCCCTCAAGATCCATGCCGTGCCAATGCTTGCAATGTTTGCTATGTCTCGATGTTTGCGTTCTCGTCGAATTGTTCCTCTTTCTGCACAGAAAAATAATTTCATGTCGCATTCGCCACTTCCTCAAAAGTGCCGACAACCATGTCGTCCAACTGCCATTCCCGTCCAGTGCCGTTGGTGTTTGCTGCCCAGCTTTGTTTGCTTTCCGTGAAGAAATCCTTTCTTTTTCCCCAGTAGTGTTTTTTCGCGACCAAACCCTTCTCTAATGCCCCTTGTCTGTGTTCTTCACTTTCATTTTCCTTATCTTTCAAAATCCTACCTCGAGCCCCCGTAACCCTTTCTGCCAGCCAATGACTGGGCCTCGCTTTTCCTTCCATAAACCCTCATGCAGGTGCGTTTAGTCCTCTACCGTTGCTAATTTTGTCATTTGCTCGCGATCGTAGTTCCGGAGTCCTATAGTTCCCATGCGGTGAAGCTTCAATTCCGGGATCATCCTGGCGGGTGCATTACCGCGCTCAGCGACAAGAGTAGGGAACTACTACATGAGGGCATTCCATCAAAGATACTTTGCATTCCGCAATCATCAATCCTACAAGTCAATCGGGATCCATCGGGGTCTGCGGGAGAACACCATGGGACTTCACTGCAGCAGCGATTTTCTCTCACATCTTTCCTTCTTCTATCCAAGATGAGTGTCGTAGCTGACGTGGTTCATGCTTTGGCCACCAAAGTGAATGAGAAAAAGTAGCCGAATGGGGGTAAACAAACGATGATTCGTCTTAGCAATGAGTTGCTCCGCGTCAGGAAATTGAATTTCTGTCTCCATCTAAGTAGCTGAGGCCGCAAGACATACTCTATTAGCTACATGATTCAATCTGCCTTCTTCCTCTCCCCAACAACACCGCAATGTCACCTCTCCCCCCACCCCCCTTCACGACACCTCCTACTCCACTTTCACCCTCACCCCTTTAGTCCCAAACTCGGGGGTTCCTCCCACGTAGTCCCGCACCGGAACCACATCCGCCTCGACAGTTTCGAACAGCTCCAGCTGCGGCGCCCCCGGGCGAAACAACACCGCCAGCACCCAGTACATTTCAGCCAAGGCAAGACTAATTTTCCGTGCGTGTTAGCCAAAGTAAATCCTGATTAGATGCCAGGGCTTCCGAAGCCCTTGAGAAGGAGGTCCAAAGGAAAGAACTCTTACTTCATGCCAATACACATCCTCGAACCGCGAGCGAAGGGAACCCAGTTCCGGTTCATGCTGGGGTGGTGTCTGCCCTTCATCCACCGCTCGGGAAGGAACCTGGCCGGCTCGGGGAATGTCGCTGGGTCGGAGTGGAGGCTGTGCGAGGACATGCCCACGGGGGTGCCGGCGGGGATCGTCCACTCCCTGAACTGCAGAGGCTGGTCGGGCGAGACGCGGGCGAGATGACGCATGACGCCATAACTGAGTCTAGACGACACGGGAAGCTCCTTCGTATCAGCGATTGCAATCGAGACTGAAAAGAGAGGAGTTCATTCGGGATTGTACGTACCTCAACCCCTCTCGGACAATCCCGTGCAGATACGGCAACCGCTCCAGTTCCTGCCAGGTGGGCCTCTTGGCCGGATACTCGGCCATGATTCCCTTCAGCTCGTCCCGCAGCCGCGCGCGCATCGGCGGGTTGGACAGGACATGGTAGAAGATCATGCTGAAGGCGCGGACCAACGTGGCCGTACCCGCGCCGAACAGCTGCAGTGCCTCGCGGGCCAGCCGCTCGGTCTCGCGCTCCGCCTCGGGCATGTCGCTGGAGAGCACGTGGCGGAAGACAGAGCTGCGGCCGGCGTCGTGCTGCACCTTTTCGGCTCGAACCATGTCCCTTTTGGCTTCGGTGATGTGGTCGAAGGCGTACTAGGTCTAGTGTTTAGTGGAGACCACGGGGCCTGCAGGGAAAGAGGCAACGATTTACCTGATGCAGGCTCTTGAACGCCGCGGCTCCCGGAGAAAATTGCATCACGAGTCCCCGCGGGATTAGTTGCGTGAGGCTGGCTATTGCGTTAGGCAGAAAGAAAAAAAAAAAGGAAGCAAAATTGGCCACTTGGCGGAATACTCACGCGATCAAATGAGGAAACTGCACGAAAAGGTGCACCTGGAGCTGGTAGGTGTGGATCGTGACATACCTGCCGATTCTGCAGTGAGTAAAATCTTGTCCCCAGTTTTGGATTGATTGATAAAGCCTACCATTCCTTGCCGAACTCCGGGTGCCGGATCATGTCAGGGGACTTCTCCGAGCAGATCTTGGTCACAATGTCACCGGTGAACGCAGCCATCACGTGTTCCATCTGGATTGTCCGGCCTGACTTCCGGTAACTTGCGAGTCGATCGGTGAGGAGCTGGATTTCATCCAGGATTACCCCCTCAATCTACGTGACGCCCAGACGCGAGAAGAATGGGTCGAAGTGCTTGCGGCGGCGGCGGTGCAATTCGTGTCCCATAGTCATGCCCATGGCGCCTATAATCTCGTCAGTCATGCTCATTCTCGTAGGGCACGCTTTGTGGGGAAGGCGAAGAATGCCCTACCCTCGAGACCTGTCCCTTGGAGGGTATACCACTTCTCCGAGCGACGTGTGTTGGAGGCGACATAGACAGTGTTATAGTAGTCAGGGTCATTGATGACGATTTCATAAGGATTGATGCGAATGATAGGGCCTTTGACCAGAGGATTAGAACATATCGATTGAAGCCGGAACCTGGGTCACGCACCGTATTTTCTGTGCATTCTCTGAATCTCATGGATATACATTCCACCTCTGATGACATCGTGGTAGAACTCATACCACCCGGTCGCAGCAGCAATCTTCGGCCCGGGAAATCGAGCTAACGGGTGCAGGTACAGGCGATAGATAACGAGTGTCACGCCATACAGAGCAGCCGCGGCGAGAATGAGCCCGTATACTCCATACATGCTATAGAAACTGAGGAAAAGCGTGTGGGGAGTCTGGAAAGTGACTGGATTTGTCATCTTGTGGTTGATTCTGAGGCTTGGATTGTAAATGAAATCTCGAAGGTGAATGAGTCTCCCACCAATGTATGATTTATGCCTATACAGTTTCACAGGAGGAATTCTTCAGGGTAAAAGACTTGGGGTCCGGAAGGAGGCAATGAGTACTACAACTATGTCTTGAGGGCAACTTTGGTCATCCGTCCACCTGCATATGGTCATGGGAATGCAGTCAGTGTCTCCACATGCTTGTAGCATAAACGAGTCACTCTAGTTGAATTGCAAATTCCGGGCTCCGTGCCGATAAGACGTAGTATGTCCCAGGGCCCGATGTGTTTGCCGTCTGTGGTCCTGCGTGATAATGCATGATAACGCATGATGCTGCAAGTAGTTTGCTATCATCACAGCGTGTACAGCAAGCGCCGCTTCTACAATTGGCCACCAAGACAGTCGGTACCTTGGTAAGACACGTTCATCATGGAAGTAGACCTCAGCCAGCCCCAGCCAAGTATACCCGAGGCTGAAGACAAGCCGGCCAACAAACATCATCTTCACAGCTGAAGATAACAAACAACAGACGGCATTTCCTGCTCACATATCTCCCAGTTGCTGCATGTCAGCGCCGATCCCCAATAGTTCACCTGGTCGTCTGGAGCCGTGAACACAAATCAGTTCCATCAATTTGGATTACAACTGCTACGGCTGGCGCTGCATTATCAAACACCGGAATATGCCGTTCGAATTCTATACAAGCGGGCGACGATAAGAGACTATGATGTCATCGCCCTGCGACTTAGCTCACGGAGTCACTGTATTCGACCCCTCAAGAGATGCATGTCGCAGCGCAGATCGAATTCCTCTAAGACACGAGTAAGAATGTGTATGGGTACTCATTGCGCCGGGGCATTGAGCTCGCACTGGTAGAGGATGCCACTCTCGGGGGAGTTTATCGCATTCCCGATGCCGAAAGAAGGATCAGTTTCAGAGGACAGAACATTTAAATGCAGCATCCTCCTCTTGTCATCTCCCTATCCCCTCAATGTCACAGCACACATCTCGTCAATTCAACCAAACTGACCCCGCTCACCCAACATTTGGATACTTTCTCCTCGTCCACTTCTCCCTCATTCTCCTCTACTGCCTCGCCTCTTTTATCATTTCTGGAGCATGGAGTTCAAATTCTCTACGGTGGTAGATCCTAGCACCTATCAAACCCAAGGGTTGTGCGATGGTCTCACCGTGCGATACCACAAGAACACCGAGCTCGAGGAAATCGGTTGTCTGAGATGCCAAGAGCACTGGCGCGAGCAGGTCGGACCGCTGGGGCTCTACAAGGGTGGACTGGGACACCCATGGAGCGGGATGAGCATTGCAATTCCTGAAGCCCTTCCAGACAGACTGGGGATTGTCTCGTACGCAAACGAGCTTGCGTTTCTTCATGATGGTGAGTGTTGATGTTGTGGCTATGTCTTCCTGTTGTTTGCCACTAGTAGGCTAACGAGTTTCGGCGGTTCGCGGAGTCAGATGTCACCGATATTGCTAAATACGTATGAACCTTCCCTCTTCCATGCAGACACGAGGAACACGAGTAAACTAACAAGAAGTGCCAGGGCGACGAACATAATAACGATCTCAAAGCGGCATTCGATCAAGTGATCAGCACCGGAACCATCAAGCATGCCGGATCTGGAAAGCGCGCGTTGCAGGCGTACGTTGCCAAACGGATGCTGAGCATTGACAAAGACCGCGCAATCACATCTCTGAAGGCTTGGCCGACCTTCCTCGACAAGGCCGGTCGGCAGGAGGACTACCGGTTCAAGTCTGAAGACGAGTACCTGAAATACCGGGTCCATGATGTCGGGATGCTGTCAGTTTCTCTTTCTCTCTCTGTCCTTCGCGGACATTTTCGGATTCCTAGTTGAGGGGTCAATGCTAGACTGGGACTAATCTGTGAGATTCAGGTTCTGGTATGGTCTGCTCACTTTCGCGCAAGCGATCACCATCCCAGAGAACGAACTGGAGAAATGTCATCAGCTTGCCACCACCGCATACCTCCACATGGCGTTGGTGAACGATCTGGTCTCCTGGGACAAGGAACGCCAGAGCGCCACCGCCCTGGGAAAGGATTATGTGACCAACTTCATCTTCGTTGCCATGGAAGAACATGGGATCTCCGAGGACCAGGCCCAGGAACGATGTCGTCAAGAAATAAAAAAGGCAACCGTCGACTACCTGCGAGTCTTCGAGGATATCAAAGCCCGCGACGACCTCTCGCCGGATACCAAACGGTATCTGGAGTCGGTCCTGTACAGCATGAGCGGGAACGTGGTGTGGAGCTTCCATAGCCCGAGATATTACACCGACGCATCGTTCAGCGAGCGCCAGCTCGAGTGGATGAAGAATGGTATTCCCAAGGCACAGACGTCTGAGCGTGGTGCGTCCGGTACGGATAAGAGTGAGGTGAAAATCCCCGACCGCACAGTTAATGGAGATCATACGGCGCCGAACAGCAATGGTACTGGCATAGGAAGTCATGGCACTATCAACGGAAATGGTACTGCCAAGGAGAACAACAGCCGGCATGTTTCAACCCCGGGAAGAAATACTAAGGGGCTTAGCAACGGCGACACAAGCCTCCTAAGCGCGGTTATCACGCAGCACCTTTCGGGCCGTAACGGCTTCAAGCTTGGGGATCACGACATGAAAGTGGAGTCATTTAAAAAGGGAGGCCATGACATCAAGGAGGTAGAATCAACCCTCAAAGGGCAAGATCTTGACGCGAAGGTAGGAGACATTGACCTTTTTCTCCATAAATTCGCATTTTGCTGAATAGGGATATCCCAATCAAACATGTTCTACAAGCCCCGTACGAATACATCACGGGTCTTCCATCCAAGGGAGTTCGCGAGCATGCAATCGATGCCTTGAATGTCTGGTTCCGTGTCCCTGCCGAGAAACTCGCCATCATCAAATCCATCATTACAATTCTCCACAATGCGTCCTTGATGTTTGTTCTTTCTTCACGCTCCATATCTCTAGTGCCACATGTCTGACTATTTCTAGGCTCGACGACTTGGAAGATGGATCGGAGCTTCGACGGGGCAAGGCATCAACCCACATGATCTTCGGGCTCGGTCAGACGGTAAACTCGGCCAATTATCAGCTCATCCGCGCATTGCAAGAGATTCAGAAACTAGGAGATTCAAAAAGCTTGCTCATATTCACCGGTATGGGTCACAGATTCCCTCACGGCACCTGGCCACAGCTGACTTCTTGTCTTGAAGAGGAGTTGCACTACCTCTACGTGGGCCAGTCCATGGACCTATATTGGACCAGTAACCTTATTTGTCCTTCTATCAATGAGTACTTTCGGATGGTTGAACACAGTGAGTTCCGAATCTCCCAGCCGAGGGCAACGCATGGCTAACGCCATGATGAAGAAACCGGCGGTCTCGTCCGGCTCTTCGGTCGCCTCATGGCCCTACACTCGACGAATCCCGTCAAAGTCGATATGATCGACTTCTCCAACCGCCTGGGACGTTACTTTCAGACCCGGGACGACTACCAGAATCTGGTCTCTGCAGAGGTATGGGCCCATTCTCCATCTCCCCTTTCCAACCAAAGCCCCGTTTCTATAACCACACCGACCAAAACCAGTACACGAAGCAAAAGGGCTTTTGCGAAGATCTCGAAGAGGGAAAGTTCTCCCTCCCACTGATCCATCTCCTGCAAACCATGCCAGATAACCATGTCCTCCGGAACGTCTGGATGCAGCGGCGCGTCCGCGGCACCGCGACGCACGCCCAGAAGGAGACGATTCTGGACCTGATGAAGCGAAACGGAAGCCTGCAGTTTACGGAGGACACGCTGGGGATCTTGTACGGTCACATGGAGAAGAGTATCTGTGAGCTGGAGCGCAAGTTTGGCGCGGAGAACTTCCAGCTGAGGTTGATTCTGGAGTTGTTGCGCAACGGGTAGGTCGGAGGGTGCGCGCCCCGGGGGCGGGTGGGGTGGACGGGGCGGGGCGTGCATTTTGGAGTTCTTCTCGTATTATCGGGTCTGTTGCGTTTGCTTTTGATGTGCTTTCTGCTTATCGTGCTTGTTGTGTCTTTTTGCGAATGTACGTAGTCGTCCTCACTTTCCGGTTGAAATTTTTCAAAGACTTCATGGTCGTTCATACTCATGATCCACCACGACTTGATTTGTGATGTTTCCGTGTGTGTGAAGCAGGATACTGTCTTCTATCTCGGGTTACTAGCATCCGGCCGACGTTCGTTCGTTGCGATTTGACAAGCCACACTAGCGATTGATAGACATCAAGAATATTCCAGATTTCGGAACGATGGCTTCTTTAGTATTGACAGTCGTTATACCGTCGTCGAGCTTCGGGTAAATCGGTTTGTACATGCCACCCGAAGCTGCAATGTGGTGACGCGGTGAGATGAATCTCAAGTCGAGCAATGGTTGTTGATACTGTTAAAGCCTCAACACTCCCACTGCATTGTGCTTGTCCGCATCTCGCATTTTGCTCATAAGACAGGAAACAGGCGGAGGTGCTTGATGACCTTGCCGATCGTGAGACATGAAAATAAGATCGTTCTTGCCGTGGATGAAGATGATGGGGCAAGTTGCAGTTCGTTGTAATCTAAACCGCATTTTGAACCAACAGATGGTAGGTCAAACTGAAAACCAACCTAGGAAGAGGATACAACGCCATTGACGTAGGTGGACTGGCTTGCATCATGCTATGGACTTCAGTCCCCACTTGGATACGACCAATGGCTTCTTGAAGCAGGTAAGCCTTGTTACGCGGGTAATGAGTCTGTATAGGTGCTGCTGACGTCGAGTACTTAGTCAGTTGGTGTGCAGGAAGGACAAGTCAATAGCAACAGCCGATACTCTTGTCCAAGATGCGTGCTTGCACTCTAATTTTCTCGGGAGACGCTCCGCACGATGCTGCAACACACAAGTCGATACTGGTGATAAGCATACGTTTTTCTTCCTCACAGTGCTCGACAACTATGCAAGGTACACAGAGCTTATGCAGCCGCGCATAAGCTACACAGCTCCATGGTCGGCAAGCCTACCTGCTACTTCCCCTCAAGTCATTAGTCACCGTCTCCAGACACAGCCCGAGCAGGATATGCTTGATCCAGCCAGTTCATTACGATACGTCACTGCAGCACGCTCCACCTTCCACATATGATATCGCATCTCCGTCCTCCCTTCCCATCAAATGATATCATCAGCAAAAGAAAGTCCTCGATCCATCGTCCAAATCAGGGCGGGTGTCTGTTTGGTGGCTGAATAACTGTCCACGCCCCTTGCGCGCCAACCGGTAATAATATATCCGCAGAGCTCGCAACACCTTCCCTGAAGTCCTACGCCCTGCCGCCCAGCCATTCTTGCTGCCGGTGCTGCGGACCGATGGAGATGATCTACGTCATGTGACAGGATCGTCTCCAGAGTCAGGGGTGCTTGATCCGAGCCGTTGGGCGAACGTCTGGAGAGCATGTGCGTCGAAGCGGTATTGCGTAATTTACTCCATACTGCGGAGGACACGACTCCAGATTCTTTGGCAAACCTGGCGACCGGCAATTGGCTCCTCAATGGTGATTCGGAGTTGAAATGTATCGGGGGGAGAGAGGGGGATCTGACGCGCTCCTTGCATTCCATCTCGAAACGCGATAAGGACTGTTGTCATCAGCCGTGGTTAGCAGATGACGAGCTTCGGGGCAAGCAGAGGGTGAGGGGTTCATCGAACAAGATTCTAGCTACCTGGTTGAAATTGATGATGTCATGATCGAGCTCAAAGATGAGACCTGCCAGTGCCGAAGTTGTTGATTCTTGCCCTTGAAGTGAATCGGGGCTCACATGGTGACAGGAAGGGAAGGGCGGGCGCCAAGACGGCCACCCGAAAATCAAGGTTGGCCCCACCCAGACCCTTAAACAGCCGGTCCAGCTGCAAATTTTTGGATGTTTCATGCAATATCGACGAAGATCATCCGAAAGTCAAGACAGGATGATTACGCGGCCAAGGGGTGCTCTCCTTGTTGATGTCCTGATCAAGCAGAGAATATTCAATCAATTTTCTTGCCAACATGGCATCGCGGGTCATTAACAACCGGCAAAAACCATCGCAGCGTCGGCCTTGTTAACTCGCAGATTGGAAATCTCGGCGTGTGGTTCGAGAAAATTACTCAAAACAGACTAGCAAGCAGCCACAACCATGATAAGTACTTCTCGGCAGGAAGGGAAAAAAAAAAACCTTAGGCGAGAAGGCAAGGCAAGAAGCACGGGCCAGCGTCAAAAGCGATCCACCCGAACCTTGGAACTGCACGTGGATCCCGCGGATTCCAGCGGGTCCCTCAGGGCTGCCCTTTGATTCCTCCCCATCGGTTGAGTTTCGTGGCAATTTGGTACCTGGTTAGTGGTCCTGGATGAGCAATGGTAGCTTTCTCATCCGTCAAAATAGCAACCGCTTTTTCTTGATAACTGTCATTCTGGAATTTTGGGCGGGAGGATCATAGAAACAAGCTGTAGCTTGGTGCAGGGACAAGCTTCATGCCGCCAATCAGACTGGCCCCATTCCCCTTGTGACTCCTGCATGAATGCATGGAGCTTTGTAGGGTGAATAAGACACTTTCCGACCATAGGGCTACTAAGGAAGCCACCATGTACGGAGTAGCCATCTGGAGCAAATAGGCTCATAGCAGTGCACGACGAAAGAGAAAAAAAAAAAAAAAAAAAAAAAAAAAAAAAAAAGGTACGACGAATATGAATAGTCTTCCGAATTCAGCAAACATCTGTAAATCCGACTCTCTCTCTCTGGGGGCCTTTGCCCTACTACTGATATAAGTGACCGACCCCAGTGCGGTCGCACATGTCCAATGAAGTAACCGCGCGGACCTGCATGCATCTCGACTCACGGATCATGCAAATAGCCCCTTGACGATCATCGTTCCGTCAGGAAGGGGATCACATAATTTAGCAAGCTGATAATCCATCTTGCTGCTGCAATTCCGATACCCAGGCCGCGCGGCAGCCGACTGAGCTCAAGTCTGGATGGCGAGAAACCCTACCTAGTATGGGCGGGACACATATCGGTCGAGCGATACCCACTCTTTTACTTAAGCTGCTCAAGAATCAGAAATTTTTTTTCTATTATTTGTCTGTCTTTTCTAGCTAGCGCATATATTTATTGCCTGTCAGGAGAGGAGACGACCCCTCTCTTTCTCTTTTGTTCTTCATCCCAAAACACACACTCACCATGGCCATCTTTGACCGTGTCTTTCGAAACAAGGGCCAAGAGGCCCCGGTAACAGTCAATGAATCGGCCAAGGGCCCTCACTTCACTGTATTCTCCAGCCCAGGGTCGTCCCAGCCCAGCAGTGAGACTTCATCCGGCTTTGCAACCCCGACGGAAGAGAAGAGCCTCGCTCCGCTGGGGCAATGTCCCGAGATCGGTCGGCTGGCCTCCTGGCGAGGCGCGCTGATCCTGCTGGTGACCTCGGGCTCCCAGTTCCTCGACAATGTGTACATGACGAGCGCCAACGTCGCGCTCTCCTCGATCCAGAAGGACTTTGACGTGAGCAGCACCAACCTGCAATGGATGATCTCCGCATACACCTTGACGTTTGGCGGCTTCCTGCTTCTTGCCGGGGTCCTATCCGATCGGTAACTCCTCTCCCATCCCAGTCGCAACCCAATTCACCCCTTGAAATTAACCTTCGTTGTGCAGATACGGCCGGAAGAACATTCTGTGCATTGGCCTATTCTGGCTGTCCGTGTGGACCTTGGCCATCGGCTTTGGCCGGTCCTTCATCTCGCTCACCATCTTCCGAGGCCTGCAGGGCATCGGCGCGGCCATGACGGTCCCGTCCGCGATCGGGATCATCAGCGCCTATTTCACGGGCGTGGATCGCACGCGCGGACTGGCCATCTACGCTTCCTCGGGAACCGTGGGCTTCTGCGTCGGGCTCATCTTCGGGGGGTTTCTGACTTCATCGCTGGGGTGGCGGTACATCTACTACTTCATCGTGATCATCACGGGCTCGCTGTGCATCCTCGGGGCGCTGGTGCTGCCCCGGGACATCATGCCGAAGGAGAAGCCCCGGATGGACTTCGTGGGCGCGTCGATGTCGACAGCGGGGCTGATCCTGCTGCAGTTCGTCCTGTCGAGCGGCGGCACCTACGGCTGGAGCCAGCCGTTCATCATCGTGCTGCTGATCCTCGCGGTCGGGCTGCTGGTCGCCTTCACCGTGCTGCAGAAGTTCATCGCCTACCCGCTGATGCCGCTCGGGCTGTGGAAGATTCCCAACTTTGCGGGGCTGTGGATCGCGGGCTTCAGTATGTCCTCATAGGCCTTCCCTTCAATTCTAATCCACTAACGGAAAACAGCCTGTTACGGCAGCTACCAGAACGTGATCTACTACATCGTCCTCATGGCGCAGGAAGTCGACAAGCTGTCTGCGGGCCAGACGGCGTTGCGCTTCCTCCCGATGGGGGCGATCGGCTTCGTCGCCTCGATGGGCACCGGCAAGGCGCTGGAGTACGTGAACGGGAAGTACACGCTGCTGGCCGGGTTGGTCCTGACAGTGGTGGCGCCGATCCCGAGCAGCATCACCGCGAGCCCTGAGTCAAGTTTGTATGTATCCCAAAGACCCAGTCGAGTCCAGTCCCCCTCTTCCCAAAGCTCACAAAAGTGAAAGTTGGATCAACGTCTTCCCCGCCTCCCTAATCAGCATAACGGCCGTCTCCCTCATCTTCGTGACCACGAGCACCTGCATCCTGACCACCGTGCCCATCAACGTCAAGTCCCTGTGCGGCGGGATGCTCAACACCGCCTTCCAGATCGGCTCCGGCGTCGCCCTCGCCATCTCCGCCGCCGTCACCGAGGCCGTCGACATCGAGAAGAGCCACGACCTCGCCCATCAGTACGCTACGGGCCTGTGGTGCTCCGCCGGCCTGGCCGGTTTGGGCCTGTTCGTGGCGCTATTCTCCGTGCGCCGGCGGGGCATCGGGCCCGAGAATCGGGTGGATTCCGTTTGCGCGATCTAAATTTTTTTTTTCCTTCCTATTGGAAATATGGGCTCAGTTTAGGTAAAAGTTTTACTTTGTGTGTCTCACGACTGCCTTTTTTCTACTTTGGGGTTATGGGGGCACGATAGATGGAGTTGGAGTTTCCTAAGGTGGCGAATTTTGTTTAAACTGGACATAGTGATAATGTTGTGATGATTGTGAATATTACTAGGTACTTACCTAACCGACATGAAAACTCAAGTTCAGTTAACTGTATTGGTGGTAGGGCAGATTTAGTTTCTTAGTACTTACTGTAACTTAGCAGTCTCTACAGCAAAAAAATCAGTTGGGCGGGTCCCACCGCGCGCGAGTCCCGCTGGTGGAGATTCCCCAGCAGCCCATTACCGAAGGGCAGGGGGAACCAGAGATTTTCGGGGGGGCCGGGCGGCCGGGATGGCTTTCTAGTATCTTGTACAGTACTCTGTTCAACGGTCGGCTTAGGGTTTTGACTGGCTACGCTGCTTGAATTGATATTGGAGAAATCTAATGGTAATCAAGCTCACAATGTCCTGTTGCACCTTGCTAAGCTCAGAGTCGTACAGCAGCATCGAGCAGCGGGCAAGAACTAGAGTTCTGCAAGTTAAAATCGACAACACACCCAGGAACCGAACCGCACTGCAGGAAGCTCGGGATGCCCAAAGAGGAAGTCCCGGAGACGGGTCTAGAATTCTGCGGTCCCATCTCCCGACACTTACTGCACTGTGGTTCGGGCGAGTGGGCCGGGAGGAAACCGTGGATCGAGCTTGGGACTATATCCAGGGACGAGCTGGGTATCGGCTATATTCACAATATCTAGGATTTGAGATTTGGTATCTGCTACTCGGTAGTTAGATTTCTACATCTTTTAACGATGCCAATGACCCAGACTCGGCTTACAGTGCAGATAAGTCCAAGCTAATAGTATGTGCTAGTGCGGAGAATGAAGTCCATGTACTGTGTACTGCAGACTTGGATAGCGACGCCCCAGTACAAGGGACTACTGGGTGCTCACAACATTGCTGCCACACTACACTCATCGCAGGGCGGCGATTGGTTACAAATCTAGCCATGATGCATCGAACTAGCTATGAGAAAGGGCGGATAGCATAAATATCATTCATTAACAAATCAGCGACCGGCAAACCCTCGCTATATACTGCATATTAGAGCTGATTGCGAAGCACATCGCTCCCCCTCACAACAGCACCAACCATCATCACCATTCTCTCATACTTCCAGAACTTTACAGACTCAGCTAGCCTTGTCCATAACACTGGGCGTCGAGTATCCGCTAGGGTACAGGTTGGAGTAATCGAAGTAGAACTGATAGATACCCGAGACGTTGGTCTCCTTGAGCCGGAAGCTATCGGTCAGGACGCCGGAGTCCTCCTCCCACATCAGCCACGAGCCGTAGAAGAGGAAGTTGTCGGTGGCCGCGTCGGAGGGGGTGTCGTAGCCGTTGCCCGTGAAGCCGACCTCGGTGATCTCGTCGGCGGTCGGGCGAATGTAGAAGAGGGTGTCCGCGTCGAGGGTGACGCCGTCGGTGGTGGCAGTGGTGGTGATTTCGGTGTCGGCGATCTCGACTGCGGGGGGTTAGTTATAGTACCGGGGGACAGGAAAGCAGGGGGGAAATACAGGTGACATCGGTGGTAACGGAGCCGTAGGGCCAGGCGCTGGAGTCGCCGGCGTAGGCGAGACCTGCGGGTTCAACTATTAGCGTGGGCTTCGGTGCCTGAGGCCGGAATGGATCTACCGTCGGAGTAGAAGAGCTTCATGGCTGAGCTGGTGACGCCCCAGGCATAGAGGCTGAAGGCACCGCTGGGGTTGCGCTTCTCGAGGCTAGCTTCAGCCTCGGCGGCAGGCATGGCCAGGGCTGCAGTGGCCAGGGCCAGGGTAGAGGCAAGAGTGAACTTCATGGTGCGAATGGTGATGGAGGGTTATTGCGATGCTAGGGAAGGAATCGATCGTCAATCGAGGGACGACGCTTTTATCTATGGATTTCTAGCACGGCTCGGAGTTAGCTGAAGCAACAGAGTCAGGCAGGTACAATAGCCTGGTAGAAGAATGGAGTCTACTACTGATCCTTCAATTGTCTCGAACCATACAGCAAGAGCCTGCAGAAGTGTGCCGACCCACAGAGGAAGTATATACCCCGGCTAAGGCCGCCGGAGTCCTGGCTGTATCCACTCCCAGGCCCTTATTCTGCTGAGGAATGTTGGGAATCCTCTGCAGGAACCAAATCAGAGGCTCAGCCGAGTGAATAGCCCAATTGAGCCTGGAGACATACGTATGCTTCGTTGTGCCCAAGCTTTATCTGGGATAGTGCTAGTGACGGCCGTGCTTGGCGGGCGCTCCACTCGCAGGTGCCTGCCCCTCGTTGCGATTCAACTCACCACAAGACAGGTTCTCCCCTAGCGGGTCAACTTCATCGGGTGAGGGTGAACCTGAAGTGCTAGAGGTCGCGATCATCCATGGGCCTTGAAGCCGTGTTGTCTTCAACCACGCAGTGAGTTGATCATGCAAGAAGAGTGGGGTGCAGCGAGACCACCTTGAGCCGCAGCACGAATGCACGAGGCTCCAGGATTTGCGCTATGAAGATCCTAAATCCAGCGTAGCTTTAGAGTGGAGAATGTGTCATGCTGAGGTGATCATTCTTCAGACTTCCAGGGCAGAGGTTCCGTGATTGAGAATGGTCAGATCCTGTGAGGACACGGCGACCCTGGCTTGAACAGGGTTGGCTTGAGCGCCCTGGCTCAAGGCTGAATGTGTGACAATGGCCATGAGGTCCAGGCTCCGGAGCAGCACAACGAGAGTCGTTTTGGGAAGTGATCGGCGACATGAGGTCTTGACTCGTTGCATGAGTCATGGCCAGTTTGTACATTGTATCACGCAAAACTAGTGCAGGTACAAATATCGTATGAGGGAAATCGATAGGGATGGATGAACCTCTCTGGTGGTTCTCCATAAAATGACCAGAGCGCTAGCTCGGTGCGAAATGCCACGGCCATTAACTTAGGTCATTGCCGCTTAGTAAGTCTACGCAATATCAATTACTTGACTATTAATCTTTCGACAAACTATCCGTTCCAATTCCTGCTGAGTCGACAGCCCGAGGGACAGTGTCCTCGATCCTTCGCCGGAAAGCTCGAAAATCTTTACCCCTGCTCCCTATGCGGAGAGACCTTCGGATTCAGGGGCTGCCAAACTGACTGTGTACTGAAAGATACTGACAGGGTCTATGGCATGCGCACTAAAAACTACCTCATGTGTGTCGAATATTGAGCAATGGGGGCTGTCGGAGTGGTGTTGATATCGTCCAATTGCTGTGCGCAGGGATGACCTCCTCGCCCACATGTGTTGTTTTGTCTGTGTTTCTTGCGCGTGATAAATGCAGGCTACAGCCTCTTTTTCAACAGCTGGCCTGCTGGCCCAATGGTAAGGCGCTTGACTACGAATCAAGAGATTGCAGGTTCGAGCCCTGCGTAGGTCAATATTTTTGTCCATTCCTCTTCACATATGATTGTGAAGGATGGACTTTTTTTGCTGTCACCCCTGTATACGTCAACTTTGATGCCATTTGAGCAAGTTAGCAAAAGCTAGCCTGGTAATATGTGTCTTGATCTTGGCTGACGGCTAGGTAGCAATTACTGTACTTTATTAGCTGCAGGTTTGCTGCATGTGTGCGGGACCAACTGTCCGAGACCCCTGGAAAATGATCACGAGGCCGGCCTCGAATACTGCTGCAAGACTGACATTTATCGTTATGTTTGAAAATAAACAGTGGGATCGGACTAGGAGTAGATTATGGGGGAATCATGTAGTTAGTTGGCTTTATTGTGTGGGCGTTTCGCTTGAAGGAAAGTCCGACTGATGTTTCGCTGGTTGTGAGGCTGCTATATATTTTCGGAATCCGGTTTGCTCAGACTTCCTTCAAATGGTTGCACATCAAGTTAAAAGCCAGTGAGATGAGACTTCCCATATTCGAAGAGAGTTAGTATTACCACACCATTTCCTCCAATACATGTTCAATCCCAATAATCGAGGAGAACAATAATTACTGGTGTCGTGATAGCTTTTCCGCGCCAGGAAATATCCCTGACAAGAAAGATAAGTCGGCCGGCACACCTGTGAATGTTGTTCTTGTATGTACAGTACATATTCACCACCATACTAAACAAAAATGTCAGCTAATTAAGAAAGCAGAGCATACAAGTCATTTTGGCTATAGCTACTCCGCAAGGGTTTGATACACGAGGAGCTTTAGCCAATCAAGCTGTGTGATGCATCTTTATGCGACCGTGCAATTGCTGCGGTCGCTCCGAAGGACTCAGCAGCGACCAACACACAGATACCAAGTAACTTACGGATAGCATGGCATAAGGCTAGGCTACCACTTCCCGAAAGAGTTCAACATTGAGACCAGAATCAGAAACGCGGGTACGTGCGATAGTACAAAAGGACGACCCAGGATAATAATGGAACAAAGCAAAAAGTTATGACAAGAGTGGGATTCGAACCCACGCCACTTGCGTGACTAGGAATACTGCTCGTATGAGCGTATGTGTGATCAGATACCTGACCCTAGCGCCTTAGACCGCTCGGCCATCTTGCCTTGATTGAGTAATAAGCTTGCACTACATATATATGATGCCAAAACCTTTGGAGGTGATCCCAGCTCGTCACCAGTCCAGGTATTATGTACACAACAGAAGCTGGCATCATTAATCTTCAGCTATGGTTGTTGCATGACAGTATATTTACTTCTGGAACTACAGCGGGGTCTTAAACTCTACCTATTGTTGGTTGACATGTATCGGGAAAACAAAAATTTAATCCTAGCAACGCAAATTGTGTACCTGCGCGCCTCAGATATATCTCCGCTTTTCAATCTTCCCCACTTCTGCAATTGCAGCTTCCATGAAATGCGAACATGTAGGATACATGCAGGTGCCTGTCAGCTAGACTAATAGACTATTCCGAAAAGAAGCAATCCCCGTGAAAATCTCCATTAATCCCCACACACTATTCACTGCTAACTGCCCAGATCAAAACATACCGGGAAATCGAAACTCAAATTCTTTATACCAAGAATCTCTTTGTATACTCCATGTTCCCAGCATGTCAACCCCGGGAGCTATTTAAGTCCTCTTCCACCCTAAAGCTATGTACCATCATCAGAATCATCATCAGACCAACAACCTTGCCACCAGCATAGTGAAGTCTGAAGAACTCCCCACCCCCACACAACACGTCGAACCAACATGTGCATCCAGATTCTCCGCTGCCACGGCGGCTGCTGGCACCTCTACCGCGCCGGATGGCTGTCGTGCGACCAGGCCAAAGCCCGCCCGAACAAGGAGCTGTGCCTCCCGGCATCCGGCAACAAGCGGGACCTGCCGGGCGCGTTCAACCGGATCATCGATCCTAACGAGCCTATGTTCTGCGAGATGTGTATCATCGCGATGAACGAGGGCAAGCACCGGCCGTGGGATGCGGTTACCCGGGTACGAGCGGCTCTCGAGGCGGCCGAGAAGCGTGATGCTGCCGCCAGCGAAGATGAAAATGCTGCCAGGGAAGATGCCGCCAGACTGAACGAAGGATAGCCCGGCTTTTACCAACCTGGGGAGCAGTGTTGAGATGGTGTTTGTCCGTTTCCTAGGATATGAAATTATACTTCCCAGGCCAAACACTGAATTCTAACCATCGGTTTCCCCTTTCAACTTCCCCATAATAGATTCTTATATGAATATAAGCTCTTCTAAAACGCAATTTAGTCTAGATCCTCCCAACGCATGATCTCCTTCTTGTAACTTACGTCTGTGCCTACCGCGGCGGATCCGCTGACCGCAAATCCGACCGGAAGGATAGCCCTAATCGAGACAATTAGCCTCTATTTCACTCGCATACTAACTTACTACTATGTCTTGATGACGACTGGGACCACCCTTCTACTTTCTTTTGCATCGGTGCACAGTGCCTACAAGCAAGTCTCTTCTGATACCCCCACACTCCCTTCTTCCGCGCGGTATTCTCTCGAAACGGACTTTGAGACAGTCCTTGATTTCAAAACTTTCAAGTACCCCGCCGACGAAGCAGATTGTTCGATCTACTTCTTTCTGGTCGACGGAGACATAATCCCACCGGGTTGCAACAGATATGAATGCATACATCACCCGAGTGGCTAAGCAGGAGTGCAGTACAGATAGCACAAAGCGTAGGAGCGGTGGAAGAGGAGAGAACAACGTCTCAGCGCGATGCTTTGTATTTTCTCACTAGAGATGTACTATACAGAATCGTAGGACATGTAGTTCCACAGCATCTCAAAAGATATGAAACCCTTCCCGGGGCCATCGGAATAACCGGAGACACGGCGCAGTAAGCCCAGAAGACAACAATACAATGCTCGATTCTCTGGGGTGACAAGCACCTCTGCATCGCTAATCGAGAACTCAACCTGCTTCGTGATGCCAATCTCCAGCAGGATAGACCCGACCTCTTACCCCGATTCGGTGGTCGCGTCGGTGCCGCGACCGGTCCCGAACCGCCCAGTAGCTACTACCGCCACCCGTGGCCCTCTTAAACGTACGCTTCCGCCCGACGACACCGGTCGTCGTGCGCCCCGACCGCGAGCGGGATCCGCTGCTGGCCAGCTTCCGAATGGAGGCAACGACGAGCGCGCGGGTGCACGGGATGGAGGCGGTGATGATGACCAGGTAGCATTCGATGAGCGCCCACTCGGTGGGTCGGACCGTTGTCGCCACCGTGTGATCAGCCAGCACTGCTACTGCGGGCAGGTGGATTATTCGCATCAAGGAGGCGACCGTTGCGCTGGGGTTTGTTAGTGTCTTTCATGGATGGGAGAACAGGAGCGCTCCAACAGTCAATATGGAAGCTACACAGCCACTTATCTAATGTACTAGGTAGACTATCGTCAGCTGCCTTGCAGTGTAAACCAGCACACGACCATCACAAGCGTTCCTAGATCCCACTGCATGGTATTTCGCCGGCCGATGCAAGCTTATCGACCAATCGGAAGAATCGCGCTTGGCGTGTCCCTGAGCGTGCCACATGGATGGCGCTTTCATATCGCCCTTATCTACGATCTCTCGGATGTCGCCGATAATTCTCTAGTTCATGGGTAAGTGAACTGTATGGGAGGGGATACAGTGGGGCCAGTGTGTCATACACCACGACACTAGTATCTTCTAGCTAGGGCTTGTTGACAGTTTGAAATATATGGCTCTAATAGTAGATAGGCATGCAGTACCCAGCTAGTGCCTACGAGATAGTACGAACTACAGTTCCTTAATACTAAAATACTATCAGGCGCAAGACAGACGGAAAATACCACCCAAGTCATCACTACCGTATCAAGAAAGTGTACGTTGAGCCTCCGTAATGTCTTTGCAACCCCCCCGCTGGAATACACCCCCAGACCCACAAATCAAGGCCGCCCAAGCAACCCCTGCGCTAGCGCCAACCGATCGCGATGCCACTACATCATGACTCAGCCAACACCCTCATCACGTAAAGAATCAGGAGAACTCACCTGCCCGCACGAGATCGGCTCGTACAGCGGCGGATGCGCCGCGTCGACGCACGAGGGCACAACCTTACACACGGCCTCCGGGTTAAATCCGAGAAAAAAGGGCATGGAGTAGCGCGAGGTAGCCTGTCGGTTGTAGACGCGGTGCACGGTGGAGCGGAAGCGGTTGTTGGACAGGCGCTGCAGGAAGTCGCCGATGTTGACGACCAGGGTGCCGGGGATGGGTCGCGCGTCCAGCCACTCGTCCTGCGCGGAGAGCACCTGCAGCCCACCGGACATGTCCTGCCACAACAGGGTGACGCATTGGATGTCGGTGTGCGAGCCGATTCCGACCTCGAGGGTTGCATCGTCGGTGGTGGTGGTTTCGGGACGGCCCGGGTAATGCACGTACAGACCGTCTGCGCCGGGGTGGGTTACCAGACTGTCGAAGTAGTCGTCCGGGAGGTGGAGGGCCAGCGCGAAGATGCGGATCATCTTGCGGGCGAGGGTGAGTCGGGCTTGGTAGAAGGCGGTCGTGGTTTCGCGGAAGCCCGGGAGGTGGGCGGTGCCTGCCCAGAGGGCGCGGTCCTGATCGTCGTCGGCGGGTAGGGTTGCGGGGTGGGCTTGTGGGTCGCGGTGGGGGTTGTAGCGGAGGGAGAAGGTCTCCTTGCGGTCTGGGGGGAATTAGTGTTAAGTTCCAGAATCAGCTGGTTGGTGATCACGGGGGAAGCGTTGAGCTTACCTCTTGATTCGGTCTTGTTGATCTGCGTGCTTCCGACGCCATGAAACCCGTCCATCAGTTTCATTTTGGCGGAGGCGACTTTCAGTTTGTCTTCCTCCGACTGCTGGAAGAATGCTTGTGCCTGGGCGAGGGCCTCCTGGATCAGCTCTTTGGGAATGCCGTGGTTTTTGATGTAGAAGAACCCGGTGTTTTCGGCAGCAGTGCGCACTTTGGCAGCGAGCTGCTCGCGTTCCTGTGCGTCACCGTCGATAGGGCTGAGGTCGATCACGGGGATCTCATCCTCGGTGGGGAGGCGGGGAGCCGCCGTCGACACGCGGCGGTACTCTGGCCCATTCAAGGTCAGCAGCTCGACATGGGTGTATTCACTTTCGGTCGCCATTGTGAGACTAAAGTTAATTAAGCTCGGATCAGCCTCGGCTTGGTAAGTGAGCTTTATGTGCTGTATGGTAACTCAGTTTGCCACGCTGAGGTCTGCATGCATGTGCTGGTGGTACGTTCTGTATTTATCCGGTTCGAGGACTGGCGCGGGGAACCCCGCCCCGCCAAGCCACCACTCCGCACGGCTGCGAGATTAATTATCGCTGATTCTCGGTCGTCCAAGGACGCCATCCGATCTTGGCGGCTGATAAGCTGATTACGTCTGTACTAGCAGATAAGCCGGAATAGTTGGTCGATTCAGGTCGGTCGCGTGTGCCACTTATCACCGTTGCACTCAGCAGCAGGGTGCCACCCCCGTCTCTTATCTACGGTCGTATTGCCATCCCTGTCCAACCCCTGCCCCGAGAGTGGCTCCTGGTTATTTAACCCCTCTCGCGGTCGCAAGGGTGAGAACCACCAGCACAGAAACAAGATGTCGGTTCTCGCGACCCTGCACCGGCGCCTTTTGGTGAAAAGCGTCGATCAGGATGGAAACGAGCGGATCGTGGAGACCCTCGACAATGACTCCATCCGACCCACCCGCGCCAAAGATCGCACATGGACGCAGTTCACCTACGTGATGTTCTGGTTCTCGGCGGTGGCCAACGTCAGCAACCTCTACGCGGCTTCCACGGGCATGACCATGGGGTTGACCATGTGGGAGAGTATCGCGTGCAGCTTCGGCGGGCAGTTCATGGCGGGATGCCTCATGGCGATCAACGGCCGCGCTGGGGCCATGTATCGCATTCCGTATCCGGTGCTCTGTCGCTCGAGTTTTGGGGTTTGGGGCGCACTGTGGCCGACCTTTAATCGGGCGGTCATGTCCATTGTGTGGAACGGGGTGAATATGACGCAGGGTGCGCAGTGTCTCTAGTGAGTGTGTCGGGCTTGTGCTTGCACGATGCTTGCTGATGCACGTAGTGTCTTTCTCCATGCGATCTTCCCCTCGATCGCTCATATTCCCGACAAAATGGGGCCGAAGTCGGCTCTGACGTCTGCGCAGATGATCTGCTTTGTGGTGTATTGGTAAGTTCTCATATCGATGAACGAATGATTCACTAACATGAAAAGGCTGATCAACTGCGCCTTCCTGGTTGTGCCGGTCCCGAAAATGAAGATGCTGGTCTACATCAAAGTGGTCGTATATTATGCTGGCGCCTTAGCGATGCTGGCATGGGTCGTCTCCCTGGCGGGTGGATCGCCGGCGGCACTTCGGGCGTCCTCGTCCGTGCACGGACAGGAAAAGAGCTGGCTGATTTGCAAGTTCCTGTGGCTGGGGCTGGCCAGCTGCGGGACTTTTATCTCAAACGCAGCGGATCTGCAGCGGTACGCGCGCAAACCCAGCGATGTGATTCTGGGGCAGATCATCAGCTTCCCGGTCTCGGGACTGCTGGTGGCCGTCATCGGTAATGTGATTGCAGGGTCGAGCGAGAGCATATTCGGCGAGGTGGGTGCTTCCCCGTGCCAGGTGGGGTTCCACCTGTATTGATTCTGACTGTTGCAGCTCATCTGGAACCCCCTCACCTTCCTGGACAAACTCATGGACGGCGACCGCTACACACACGGCAACCGTGCCGCCTGCGCCTTCATCTCGCTAGCCTTCATCTATTCGACCGTCTTCTCCGCCATCTTCGAGAACTCAATCCCGTATGCGGCCCCTTGCCTTTGTATTTGTTCCCCATTCACACCCACTAACCCCCTCACAGAGCCGGCAACGACATCGCCGCCCTCTGGCCCCGCTACATCACCGTAAAACGCGGCTTCTTCATCTGCGCCAGTAAGCCCCCCTCCCCTCCCACCTCTCTTTCAGACTCAAACCCAGAGCCCCCACCAAAACTAACATTCCCCCCCCAAAGTCCTCTCCTTCGCCATCTGCCCCTGGTACCTCCTCGCCACGGCCTCCATCTTCATCACCTTCCTCTCCTCCTACCAGATCTTCCTGTCCGCGATCGCCGGAATCTTGATTTGTGACTATTACCTCATCCGGCGGGGCCACCTGCACGTCCCCGCGCTGTACACGGCCGACCCGGCGGGCATCTATTACTATCTGTACGGGATCAACCCGCGCGGCTTCGGGGCGTATCTCATCGCGGTGGCGCCGAATTTCTACGGGTTCCTGTCGCAGATGGGTGTGCGGGCGCCGCTGGGCATCGAGCGGTTCTACTTCGTGGCGTACCCGGTCGGGTTGTTGGTGGCGTTTGCGGTGTTTGCGGCGCTGTGTGCGCTGTGGTGGCCGCGGGGCGTGGACCGTGGGCAGAAGGGGTGGTTGGAGCCCCGGGATTATTGGGATGAGTTTGATGAGGTGGCGGTTCAGCAGGGGGTTAGTGGCGGGGATGTTGAGGTGGTGAGGGAGGTTGCGGGCGGGCTTAAGGGGGAGAAGATTTAGGTTTGGTTTGTCGGGTGGGTTGACGATGGGGAGGTGGGGATTGATCGGGTTTAGATATCGTGGGGTGGTATTATGATTAATCTATAGTTTTATGGGCTTGGAAGTGTACTGGGTGTAGTTAGGGTATATCGTATCGCTGGTAAGCGAGGCCGGCCGTGGCTAAACTCTTGTGAGTCTTCTTGCTGGGAGCGACCCTGGCAGCAGCAGTAGACTATCACCTCATGTCGATCTGTGGCACGAAAGTTACGCAAAGCCTCAGACAGCTTATTTCACTTATACGCGAACATGAGACATCTATGGATTATATCCTTGAGGTAGATATAACAAATACAAGGCTGTTCCATAGACTACTATCATTACAAGTAAGCGCTGAGGGCAATCTCAGGATAATACGAAGCCATCGGTCTGGAAAAGAGCACGTTCTGTGCTTCTTGCTTTTCACCGGCAAATAGTCGTACAACTCCAGAACTGAAACCATCCCCAAGAATCCCATCACCACGTCTCACAATAAGGCCGAAGATCCAGCTCATGCGTAAACGAAGACCGAGGCTGGCTGTGCAGGAACCAATACGACTCCGCGATCTAGTCCCAATCAGCATTCAAATCACTTCTACCTACCAGGTGGGTAGTAGCTCAACTGGGACGAATGCCACAGCAATGCACTCACCCAATCAGGATGAATCTTCGCATCCGGCTTATCCTTCATATACTCCTTGGTCTGCTCCGTCGCGATGATCCCGTCGATGATCGCATGCGCCACATGGACCCCGCGGGGCCCGAACTCGCGCGCCAGCGACTGGGCCAGCGCGCGCACGGCGAACTTGCTCATGGCGAAGGAGCCCAGCCCGGACCCTCCCTTCAAGGAGGCCGTTGCACCTGTCCCTCATTAGCGTGCTGACTCATCTCCCTCCTCCTCGCAAATGCACCGCGCAAATCCCCCCAATTCCCGCATCGCGACCGCGGAATTACGTAGAAAGTCATACCCGTAAAAATCAGTGTCGGCGGCAACCGCGCCTGGGGCGTTTCCGCGGCCGCGCGCAGCAGGAACGGCAGCACCGCCTTGGAGAAATTCGACGCGCCGCGGGCGGTCGCCTCTAGGCTGTCGAGGAACTCGGCGCCGGAGTCGAGGAACGGCGCGCGGGAGAATTTGCTGGCGACGTTAAAGATGGCCGCGGCCACGGGGACGTCGGCGCCGAATTGGCCCGCGATCTGCTGCATCGTCGCCTCCATCGCGTCGGGTTGGGTCACGTCCGCGGGGATGCCGAGCGCGGTGCCCCCGGACTCGGTGATGCCCTGCACCAGCGGGTCGAGGCTGGATTGCCGGCGCGCGAGGAGGACGACCGGGTAGGTCTGGGCGAAGCGGCGGGCGATGGAGGCGCCGGTGCCGGGTCCGGCGCCGGCGATGATGGCGATGGGTTTGGTGAGTTTGGTGGTCATTTTTTTGATAGTTTGTTTCTGGAGGTTTCTAGGTGTAGGTAGGTGATTATGTGTGTGTTGGGGGGGGGGAGCAAGGGGGTTCAATTTGAGGGTTCTTCTTGTATCTGTATGTAAGCATCAGTCATGACGTGTTGAGTCAGTGCGTATCTGACTAAGTCCCTCGGCCTTGATCTCAAATCCGCGGCGCCGTGATTATTAAGGAAAGGTGCTTGCAGCCACTCCATACGGGCTGACGGCGATACGAGCGATTACATGATCTCGGACCCCCGAGAGTACGAGCTGACTCAGGCGATACCCCGCGAGGGGAGCCAGTGCCAAGGAACCTTGAATGTGCCCGAGGACGTTCCAAAGAGTATAAATGGTCGGTCTTGATCAGCTTGACAAGAGAAGCAAACAGCACAAGCAACAGTTTCTCGCTGCTACCATAGTAACTTTCAACCTATCTATCAACAAATCTCTCTCCTCACATTTTCCCACAAAACCTCGCCATGTCTCAAATCCTCACCGTCTTCGGAGCCACAGGCAATCAAGGTGGCTCGGTCATCAAGTCTATTCTCGGCGACCCCGCCCTGTCTAAGCAGTGGAAGATCCGGGCCGTCACCCGCGACCCCAGCAAGCCAGCCGCACAGGCCCTAGCCGCCCAGGGCGTTGAGCTTGTCACCGTAAGACCACCTTCCCCTTACACTTCAGCACCATCAACCACTAACCTTCCCCCAAAAGGGCGATATGTCCTCCACGGAGGCGGCTCTCCCCGCCGTCACCGGCGCCCACACCGTGTTCCTGGTGACCAACTTCTGGGAGACGATGAGCCGGGCGACCGAGGTGGCGCAGGGCAAGGCGGTGGCGGACGCGAGCCAGCAGGCCGGCGTGCAGCACCTCATCTTCTCCTCGCTGCGCGACGTCACGCAGATCAGCCACGGGCGCCTGGCCCACGTCAGCCACTTCGACGGCAAGGCCGAGATCGAGCAGTACATCCGCGCCAGCGGCGTGCCGGCCTCGTTCGTGCTGGCGGGCTTGTACATGAACAACTTCTTCCAGATGCTGAGCAAGCAGGATGATGTGTATACCCTCCGCTGGCCGGTGGACATGGCCAAAGCGCAGGTGCCGTTGTTTGATCCCGCTGCGGATACAGGTACGAATGACTCTTAGTGTGCATGTGGGTAAGTATGAGGGCTAACGGCGATGGGATAGGCAAATTCGTGAAGGCGGCGATCAAGCACTTCCCGTCCTCGGTGGGTCAACGCATCCTGGCGGCGGACGATTACTACTCGCCCCAGCGGATTGTGGATGAGTTCCATGAGGTCACTGGGTACAAGGTCCAGACCGCGCGGATCCCGGAGGAGGTGTTCAAGTCGTTCTTGCCGGCGCCGATCGCGCAGGAGATGCTGGAGAATATTTTGTTGCTGGAGGATCCCGGGTATTATGCTGGGGAGTCGCTTGCTCCTTCTCGCGAGCTGCTGGACGAGAGTGACAAGCCTACGTCGTGGAAGGAGTTTGTGGCGCGCCACAAGGAGAAGTTCTAAAGTGAAAGAGGGGGGTAGAACTTCTGGGTAGCTCTATAGTCTAGCAACTGGACAATAGTTGGAATTGAGTTTTTTACTTCGTGCATCATCGAATTCGAATTGGGTTGTTGATAAAACGTCATTGTCATTATTAAAAGAAAGTTGGCGGCAGGCGGTCTTCTAGCAATATCGCATGAGAAGACGGCGGTAACCAGAGCCTGACAAAAAGAGGTAGTGGAGGTTCAACTGAGGCCGCATAAGGCAGAGGCTACTGCCCCCTCGCCCTACTCCGCTTCCCGTTTCACGTTGCCATCCCCTTCCTCGTCTTTCACCGCCCGCTCACCATCAGCACCACCACCGCTGGCATCATGATCCAGCCCTCCGTTCAGCTTCGCAACCAGCGCCCTCGCATCCGCCGGGCGCAGGTGCACCCACAGCCACACCACGATTTGAGCCTTGTTCATCGGCATCTGCCGCCGCGAGGCTCTCAATTTCTCGCGCAGCGACCCCGTCGCGTTGCTCATCTGCTGGTTGGTTTCTTCCAGCCGCTGGAGGGTAGCGGCATTCGGCTGGGCGCGGTCCGGCAACGCCGCCAGCAGCGAGAGAAACGCTCGCTCATTCTGGCTACGAAGCTCCGTGCGCAGCGCGAACCCGGCCTCGATCTCCTCTTGTACCTGCTCCATGAAGAGGACGCTGTCCACCCACTCGCGGGCTGTGGCGAGGAGGTCCGCGTAGCCCTCCTCCGGGTCTGACGTTTTGGGTGCTGTGGGAGTGGTAGTGCTTGCCATTGTGTAGGTTGGGTCGAGAGGGTGGGTCGGGTTGTTGTTGATGGTTAGGTAGGTAATGGGTTGGGTTGGGTTGATGGAGTGGGTTGTCGTGGACCTTGCTTTTATAGATCTCTTCGAAGTCCAGGCGAGTCACTTACAAAGGATCGCAAGCCTGGGTTATAAGGCTTTGTTATGTACTAAAACAATGCATTGGTGGACTTTCTCATGGAGACTGCAGGCTGAGTTTGCAGTATGTGATTGTCCCTGGTAACGTTGAGACAAAGCCTCTGTAGGACCACCCGAGCCTGGCCGGAAACTACTCAATGCCAGACTACAGTAGTCAATGGCGATACTGAACGAGTTCCTCGGTTGCACTCGGTGTGAGAGTTCTTGGCTAGTCAGCACAGCACAAATTCGCAGCATCGGGATGTGCAGGGATTCTGGATGCTATATTCGATTATTGATTTGAAAGTCCTATAGTGCATACAGTTGATTGGCTGGGTTGATCGATGCGAACATTCTTAAACCGCTTTTCCAGAGAAAAGGAGAGAAAAGAGAGCGGAAACACAAACACGCGCTTTGCCATCTTGAACATTTTGATACTTGGATAGTTGCTTTACAATATTGTGTACCATTGAATTCGAATTTATTTGTTGATAAAATGTTGTTGTTTAAAGCAAATGCGCTACAGGCTCAATTCTCAAGCGAAAACAATCATATCGCATGAGAAGACCGTGGACGGTGGTAACCAGAGCCTCGGAGCCCGGCAAGAGGAAACAGTGGGGGGTTCCAGTGAAACAGCATAGGGCAGGGGGCTACTACTGCTCCTCACCATTCTCCGCTTTCACTTTACAATCTCCTTCCTCGCCTTTCACCGCCTGCTCACCATCATTATCATCATCATCATCACCGGCACCACCGGCACGATCATCCAGCCCCTTAATCAACTCAGCAATCAGCGGGAAGGCGTCATCAGAGAGCAGGCTATCCTGCAGGAATGCCTCATAGCGAGCCTTGATCACCCGCAGCACTCGCCGCGTGGTGAGCATAATGTCCTGCGGCAGCGCAGACTCGTCGCTTGGCTGCTGGATTTCCTCTTCCAGCTGCTGGAGGGAAGCATCTGGGTTCTCGACTTTGGGCAACAACGACAGCGCCATCCTAAGCCTTCGCTCGTACTCGACATAGAACTGCCTGCGTTGCGTGGGCCCGGCTTCTATCTCCTTCCCCATCTCTAGGATGTCGTCCATTGCCTCTCGGGTGCTGGCGAGAAGGGCAACGTAAAGGATCCGTAAATCCGACATCTTGGGTGATTTTGGAGCGGTTGTGCTTGTGGTATAGCTTGAGAGGGTTGGTCGGTTGTTGTTGATGGTTAACCAATGGGGTTGGTTGGTGGAATCGGTTGTCGTGGACCTTGCTTTTATAGACCTGACAGAGCCCGAGAGGCAAGTTATCTACAAAGAAGCTTGGGCCGTAAGGCTTTGTCACGTACTGGAACATTCCATTGGTGGATTCTTTTCGTGGAGGATTTCAGGCTGAGTTTGCAGTACGTGATTGTTCCTGAGACAAAGCCTGGCTAAGACTGCTCACACTTGGCTGAAAACTATTCGATGCTATAATGAACGAAACAAAGCAAAGTACATTCGCTATGTATGTTTTAGGAGAACTTCATTGATCGCATGTGAAGTGTGAGGAGGACGGTGGTGACTGCGAATCGAAATCCCATCATTTACTTTTGATGACGCTTCAAAAGAGGTGGAAGATGCTTGGATCCTGACTAGGTCAGGCTATGTGCGAGAACTAGCAAGGCCGCCGAGGTGCGCGGTGAGCTGGCAGCCTAAGGCAAGGCCACCAGACCGCCGTCAACTTTTGTACAGAACTTGGAATACTAGACTTGATCATTGATTTATGAATTCCATAGTACGATTGAACAGCCTATTACCCATCATGGCGACTCTTCTTGGACACCTAGAATGAGTTTCTAGTGCTTTAGCCAGATCTACTCTCGATGATCGCGTTGCGTTACAATACTGTGCACAAAAGATTATGTTTTGTATCACTTTTTGATTATAAAATTCTCCACTCATCAGAGTCATACTAAAACACCAATAAACGAGAGCAACGATAACAAGCCCCTAATGAATGTAAAACGGTTAGAGGATGAACCGAACACGACGCTTGTCAGAGCCTCGAAGGCTCCCGCGGCGCGGGGGTATGACGCCGGCCGGGCTGTCCGGCTCGGGGGACGAAGAATGACGCCTCCCATCGACGGGCTTCTTCCGCTCGGGGACACGACGCCTCTCGGCAGACTTGTTCCGCCGATCGGCGGCAGGCATCTCCGGCGCGGGGCTCAACGCCCTCACCACCGAGTCGGTCTGCTGCACCCCCCTCTCGAACAGGGCCTTGGTCTGCTGCACCTCCTTCCGGAACTCGCGCGCCTCCGGGCTGCACGGCTTGGTCTCGCGCAACAATTCCAGATGGAGGCGGCGCAGATTCCAGAAGGCCCGCTCGAGGTCTTGGTTGGCCAGGTTGAGGGCTGGGTTTTCCATTTTGGGCATTTGGGCGGGTGCAACGGCGACCGATCTTCTGGTAATGGGATGGGTGGGTCGAACTCGGGTTGGGGATAGAGGTTTCGAGCTGCGCTGCGTGTTGGCTTTATAAATAGTCGAGCTCAACGGGTTACATTTGAGAAACGGTGACTACGAGCATTAGGTTCTATGATGCTCAAGCTGGGTAACAAGGACTAGGCCATTCGAGCGTCTTTGTTGCTAAGCATGTATTCCGGTCTCGTCCTTTATTGCTTCGACGGTCTACTGGGTTACTTTTGACACACGAGGGCCCGAAAGGGTCTTCTAGGCTGATCTTCGGGTATACTCCGATGATTATACAAAGATCCGTTCTTGCCAAAGACCGATGCAAAGTCCTATCTCGGCCAGTTTGACTCAAAACCAAGTCAAATGAATGGCAGTATATACACTGCAATACTCCTGATACTCTTTAGAGTCTTCCTATACTTATGATGGGGATAGGGGGTAGAAAGGAATGGGTGGAACTTACAGGAGCACTTCGACTATTATAACCAGGGCCAGAAGCCGAATACTATGTACCCTCAGTACAGATTTTGACTATAATTCTAAGCATCATGATAGGGCTTTGATGAATGACATGTGCAGTCCATAATGTCTAACAACATATGGGCACTAGTATGTTGCTAAGCCCTTCCTCCATCTGGAACTAGAACGTTACAAGAAAACTAATCTTACGGAAAAAGGATAAACTGATATACGAACAAACCGTTTTTTTATTCTTTTTTGATTGGTGTAAATCTAGTTCATCATGCCATATGATGGCAATAAGGTACTAGTAGTGTAAGTAACAGCCCCCCCAAAAAGGGCGGCATCACCGCACATACCCGCGAGGCCAGAATTCATCCTCCGCGTAGTGGTGGCTGAGAAGGGCGTACGCCCTTTCGAGGCGTGCCTGACGGCGGTGGTCAGGTTTGCGAAGCCTGCGTGGCGCGGAAGATGCCCGCTCCGCATGGGGCCGGAGGGGCGGAATTGCCGCCCTCGCCGCCGCCGCGGTCTCGGCCGCCTCGGCGGCCTCGTCCTCCGCATCCTCGCAGGCAAACAGACGATCCAGCTCACGGACCAACCTTGACAGTTCCTCGCACTGATCGGGAGACAGATTCAGCCGGCGGGAAGGTCGAGCATCCGCCTCGATGGGGGACGGACTTTCCCGGCGGAAAGGCCGAGAACCCGCCTCGGGGGGAGAGGGAGACAGATTCTCCTGGCGGGCAGGCCGAGCATCCGCTTCGGGGGGAGACGGATCCTCACGGCGCGGAAGCAGTGTGTCCAGCTCAGCAGAGAGTCCGAGGAGGTGCCGGGACCCGAATCGCAATAGTTTCACGGTCTCCTGAATCTGCTCCTGGAGGGCGGACACGCCTTGGGCTTTGTCGGCCTCCATGTACTGCGAGGTTACCTTCGAGTAGGCCTCGAGGAGATTCTCGAGGCTCTCCTCGAGGGCAACCCCGGCATTGGCTACGTCCATCGAGATTGGCATTCTGAACCGGCCTGTCAAACAGCTCGTAGGGTGGTTGGGTGGGTTGTTTGTCTGTGGTGTCAGGTCGGTCGAGTCGTAGATGGGGGATGGATGTGGACTTGAACATGGCTGGTTTGCGCCCCTTTTATAGATGCGGCTGCCACACTTGCTTCTGGATTGATGATCTTATGATAATTTTGAAGACTACATTGATGGAGATTATTGGATAAAGCCATACAGCAAGGTTGAAGCAGTTATAGAGCTTTTCCATAGGGTATACAATGATGAATTCTGGTCATCTTTGTCTTGTTCTCAGGCTTTCGGAATAAATATCAACTTTTCTTTTGAATATGCCGGCTACATGTATGGACAACTGTGCTTCATTGTTGATCAAGGATCCATTCTGTCTTTGCTAGGACATAACAAACGGGAAAGATTTGACCAAGAAGAAATACTCTTAGTCCAAAACCAGTGAATGAATGCTCATGTGGGAGATGCCAGGGATTCCGTGAGGCTTATACATGTATGTTGAAAAGACAATAGTGCATGTGATCATTCTGCCTGAGGCGATAAGGATAAGGTGACGCCAAATGATATCTTGGTCAAGATGGTAATTTGCCTGGCTTTGACAGTCGAGAGACTCCTGCCTCTTCTATGCGGACTGAAGAATTATGAATATCTCCTACGAGTTTATGCATAGATGGTAGACTATCCTGGGACGAGTATCGGTGGTATCTTAATCTCACTGCTCGATAGCAATTGTGCGGGGAATAGGAAGCTAGACATAAGCTCGTAGCAGGATGGATATGAGTCTATCATACAATGTTGGAATGCATTTGATGGTAAAGTGAAAGAGCACCGGTAGCTGCGTCGATATCCGGGTCCTGGTGCATGGCTTGAGTTTGTAAGGCCTAAAACCGTGGAAAAAGTAGAACATTAGATTATTGTCGTGAAACGAACAAAAAGTGCATGCACTATCATCAGGCTTCATCAAAATTCTTATGAAGAAGTTATCGAAGAGAATTCAAAATACGTTAACACGTACTTATAACTAGATAAGAGCGTGGATGTTGGAGCACAGCTCGCTGCAAGCTGCCGATTGCGGGGCCTGCCAGGCAGTCCGAACCGACCAAGGCACTAAGCGCATCCGGGCGATAGATAGGGCAGGGTAGAATCCTTGGAGCCATTTCTCAGTCGCTCCGTTCCTCCATTTCTGAGTGGATGTCCAGCAACATTTGTTCATCAACCTCGGCCACCCGGATCGGGCACTCGGTCGCCTTCATCTCGGCCAGCCGTTGCTTTAATACCTCCACCTGCTCCTCGAGCTCCTGCAGCCGCTCCTCGTCATGCGCGATGGACTCTCTGTACTCTCGTAGACGAGCGTGCAGCTTCCACTCGCCGTCGTGCAGCTCGCCCACCCGGTCCTCCAGGGCCCGCATTCTGAAGTAACACACGTACCCCAACCCGGTGATGAGTACATAGCCCGTCGAGAGGCTGAACACGATAATGTTGTAGTAGGTCCCAATATCAGACATGGTGGTAGCCATGTGGACTTTCTGGGTTGTACACGCTGAAGGTTGTTTTGAGGCAGGATTAGGAAACGATTATCAAGGGTTGAAGTTAAGCGATGTTCGTTGAAGGTGCAACACCTGGAAGATCGCGGGCGGGGGCGTAGCTTAAATAGGACCGTTAGTATTAACAAAAATATCAAGGAACAAGAGGTTGTTGAGAGTACTCCTTTATTCAGAAGAGGGAGTTGAAAAGTACGCAGGTAATACCTCGAGTGAAGTGGTCTGTTTCCCCTCTTTGCCTCAGGTCTTTCACGGTGGCTTGTGGGTAAGTAGTTGAAACAGACAATGCTCATTGTCTACTTTTTCCTTTGTTTACATCCCTCCGGCGGCAAGACCATTGTTATATGCATCTTGCGATACAATTCCAAATCCTGAGATAAACATATACAGAAGATACAACATTAGATAATAAATATACTAAAACAGACTCCGAGGCATCATTGTCTAGGCCGCTCACCGTCTACATCTAGCTAGTTTTTGTCCCAGAAATAGCCTCGGATAGCAAGCGCAATTCATACTTCCCTCGTAATCTCACACATTTGCACAGGCTTCTAGGTCACAGCGTAAAAATTCTAGTTTGGTGTTGTTGTTAACATCTAGAACTCCCAAAGTCGAGATCACTTTGTCCGCACAAGAGATTTGGAGTAATGAGTTTCACCAGCAAGGTTTTAAGCATTGCGTTGAATCTATGATAAGTCTATTGCTTAGAAGGGTCTCCCAGGCTGCTCGCTCACCGCCCACCTCGGCTGCCTAAGCTAGTTCCTCGCAGTTAGCCCGAGATAGTCAGAATCGAGTCTCTTCCACCTCTCGGAGGCGTCATCAAGATGATTGGCATGTGTCATTGCTGTTAGGAGCATCAGAGGAGTTTTAAACCTTGGAGAAAAAAAAAACCCCGCAACAATAGATCCAAGGAATGTCTCTCGTGAGAGCTTGCATTGTATCAGAACGATTCGGCATTGTAGGATTATCAATGTACTACTCTAAACTGGTGGTGATAAGGACTTCATGGGAAAAAACTACTCGACCCTACTGATATAAATGCCAGCAACGTTGCTGGCTCATTTGTTACGCTACAAACTCTCCCCAGCATCTTTTGTTTCCCATCACGATGTCTACCACCATCTACTCCCTCCCCAACGAAATCCTCGGCCTCCTCCCCGCCTTCCTCGACAAGATCGAGACCATAACCATCGCCTCCTCCAGCTGCCGCCTCCTGCGCGACACCTTCGCAACCGCCTCCCCGGCGACCATTCTTCGCCTGGCCGCCGCGTCGGCCCCGACCTTCTTCCCGCCGCACCCGTACTTCCTGGTCGCCGCCACCGCCCGGCAAGCGAGCGAGTGGGCCGTCGGCGACGCGACGCGCACCGCCCTGCTCCACGAAGCCGTCCAGGGCGGCATCGACGGGCTGTACGAGTTCTGCCTGGCGCACGCGGGGCACACGCTGGCCGGCATCCGGCGGCTGCACCGGGCGCGCTTCGCCATCGTGAACCCGCTCTGCGACCGCATCGACCAGATGGCCGGCCAGCAGTATATCACCACGGAGGATTTCTGGCACGGCGGCGTGAGCGAGCCCAACACCCTCTGCACCGAGACCGACCGCTCCACCTTCCAGATCATCATCTACGGGGAGCTGTTCGGGTGCGACATGGAGGCGTTTCTGGCGGCGGAGGGCGCACCGCCCGCGACGCCTGTGCATAGCATCGCGACCCGCCTGGAGTACATCAAGTACTGCGTGCCGGACTGGATGTGCTACGGGGGATACCCGGGATTCGAGCCGCCGTCGCGGGCTCGGGGCCCCTATGCGCCGCCGATCGATCCGAGAGACTTGCCCATGGACCAGCATGTGTTGCACCATATCCTTGAGTGCCGGCGGTGGAGGCGCATGTGGGCCGGGGCCATGAAGATGGTCTCCGGGGATGAGAGGGACGGGGAGATTGAGCTGGATGCCTATGAGGAGGATTGGCGCACCCGGTTGTGGCGCGAGGCGTTGATGACGCAGGGCTTGTGGGGGATGCAGCTGGTGACCTTGCCGGCGGAGCAGGTCGACAAGAAGTGGCTGGCTAAAGCGCGGTGGATGCGGGAGCAGGTCCGAAAACTCCAGGGGCCGGTCGAGATGAGCCAGATAAATGAAATCTGCCACCTTGAGGTGGCGGTGGCCCCGGATCCATGCACCGAGGCGGCTGTTTGTATGAGGGGCGCTAGGCCGCGGTGGGATTCTCCCGACTCTCCCGATTTGAGCGACTAGGGGTGTCCTTTCTTACTACCTACTACTCACCTGAATAAGGTCGATTGAAGGAAACAGCTACCTGCGGCCAACTACTCGTGCCAGATTGTAGGTTCCAGTTCCCCAAGGTTTCCTATCCTCAAGAGCTTTATCGCATGATCGACAGCTTTAACCTAAAACCAGCCAACCCGCATAAGATAGAACTTAACACGCTTTACTCCTGAACAACAAATCTCCATTCAACATACTATACCTTCGATTCAACAGGTTATCATGAGCAGAATCGCCATATCATGAAGATTAACATCTATATCATGTCAACACTAAGTCTACGTATTCCGGAAAGTAACGAAGTGGCTGCAGCTTCCTTGTCGAAAAGTATGGCTGTAATGTTCTAGATGAAGAAAAGGCTTTCGAACCATTCAACCTAAGCGAGATCGCTGGCGAGATTGAAGAGAAGAGCCAAGTTCAATTACACTACTCTCCTGATATAAGCCACGACGGCAACAGGTGGGTATTGTAAAAATCATTTGTGGGTCTCATCTAAATCGATTGAATCATGGAAAGTAGGGAAGTAGCTTGTGAGTAACAGAGTATGTGTACTGATCTACCAAGCCCGTCTCCACTCGACCAAGTCGAGCTGTACTCCCGCTTGGGTGCCTAGGTCCGTGAGCTGGTGCCTTAACTCGGGAGGTCACTCGCCTTGGTAAGTATCCAATTCGTCATAAACCAACGAAACGCTTCGAAGGTGGGGTGTGTAAGTCCTCCAATCCTTCAGCCACGTCCGCAATAAGATCAGAAGAGCAAAGTCCTGCCATTCATACATCGGCCAGGTTTCAAAAAATCCATCGTTATTCTGAAGGCCTAATTCGTCTGTGAGGGAAAGGTATTCGATGTTCCGCGGGAGGACATCGTGCAACCGCTTCGTGGTGTCTTGCGCAAACCCTACCAGGAATGCCAGCGGGATTTGAAGTCTCTTGAGCTTGTCAAACTCGACCATCGTACGCAAAGAGCCCTCCATCTTCACGGCTGGGTAGAATTGATCACCACCTCCTAGGGGAGCCTCGGCAAAGATAGTCAAATCAGTGAGAGTATCTCGAACATGGGATAATGCGGCCGCGATCCCATCCAGGTTGACGATGGGGATAACAATAGCGTCATGGACACCAGCATCGTAATACCAGGTCCAACGAAGCGATCGGAGGTTGCGGGTGACGGACAGCAGAGAGCCGAGGTTTGCTTCCCGTATGTCGGCGAGATAGATCGAGGTGAGTTTGGATGGGTCAGGTAAACAGTCTGTAGGCCATGCGAAAGTATCTGTGTTCTCAACTGCAGCTGAGATGCGCTGGATTTTCGGCAGGTAGAATGACGGTAGGACGAGTGATTGGCTCAGTGGACTTTGACCTCGAGACCTTAGCGCCGTGTACGGAGCGCCCGAATCGTCGTAGGGATGGAAAGAAACAGCTCGGAGATGCTGAAAGTCGGGCAATTTATACATTCCAGGGTTGCAGATGGCCGATTGGAGAAGCATTTGGATTATTCTACTCTGCCGGCAGAAGATATAGTCAAGGGACAGATATCTCAGGTTTGATAAATGTGCTAAAAATAGAGCTAGTAGAGCATCTGGATCACCATTGCTTAATTGCTCTGTCCAAAGGTCCCTGTAAGGGACCCCTGTCCTCTGGACAAAGGCAATGAATTCGTGGAGTTCAGCTACAGGAATAGAGATCTTTTGAGCTGCAAACTTATTCCACTCCCAGCAGCAGGCTGGATTGCTTTGAAATCGGAAACTGGTGATGCGAGCAGCTAATTGAGGTTTGCTGATAATGGTTCGTAACAGTGGTGTAATTGGGGGAGGAGCGTGATTTTCTCGCCAGGTCCAGTCGATCTTTGAATAGACGTATGGCTCAACAAGTGCGCATAAATCTTTATTGACGAGGCCTAATGCCCTGAGTTCAGCGGTCGAAAGCAAGTCAAACACTAGGTCTCGGATCTCGGCTGGGCAGTGGAGAAACCCGCATGACTCATGATGTTCCAATCGCATCAGCGCGTAGTAGGAACAAACGTGCAGAGAGAGATGCGCGATTGAAAAGAAGGGAGACTCTTCAATCAGTCTAAAGGACAAGGTTTTGACCCTGACTTTTATGATGATGAAGGACTAGACTATTACCGGAGACTCGGGCATCCACTTTGAGAAGGGCTCCACTGGCTGATCCACTCGATGCGAATTTTTACAGTCGGATCGCTCTTCTTTCCTGATGCGGCAAAGTTGATGGCCTGGAGCATTCAAATCCTGTGCAATGCACGCTTGCTTACAAGATTGCAAACAGCCTGCTGGGTTTATCCACACCTTAATTTGTGATCCGTATGTGATCAATCCAGGATACCTTGTACCCCACAGGCTTATACATTCAATTTGCAAAGCCACAAGATCGACCTGATTCTGTCACGTGATCTTTCCTAGCTCATGCCTGAGGCACTAACTGCCAGGTAATGACCACGCTACTCCAGAATGTAAGCAGATGTTTGCCCCTGTTATCCAAACACTCTCAGCATTATAAAACCCTGCTGCTTCCTCTGTATGAACGTTATAAAACCCTTCAGTGAAGAAAATATCAATCAGAATATAGCCAGCAGATCTAGGACTACTTAATCAGGACTCTATTCTTAGAGGGGCTAGAGACTACTGAACTACTGACTTAGTAGTACGATGTACTGGTACAACCAGAGTTCTACAGATTAATCTTTCTCATACTATTTTATCCTTTATTACTAGCAGCATATTTACATTTCCGAATGGCTGCAGTGGGCATCCGTGATCGATAACCCGCCAGCAGAAGGGACCCACCCAGGCAAGTCGATCACTAATCCATACGAACATCATAAACAAACTCACAATACGATCTTGACCAGCAATCCCCACTGTGTATCCGTGGATTAGCAATTTACCAGCAAAGAAATCAATCTCACCTCAGACCGTGTTATCTTCCAGCCAAACGGAAGCTCTATGGCCCGACAGGATAGTCCGATAGGCTGGGGGTGGGCGGAATACGGAGGGCTAGTCCGCCTAGTGGGGACGCGATCAGCCTTGACCCCGTAAGCTTCCCAGCAAAACAACCTTATTTATCTGCAGTCAATTCCCACCTACCCTTACAAGGTCCCGTCAAATTTTTATCACCTGTCAGCTACTCACCGACATCATGGGATTGTCAACATATGTAGCAACAGTACTTTTCCCATCCCTTCACTCAGAGGGGTGGTTCTCACTAACCCGATCACCTAGATCGTCCTCGGCCTAGCCGTGCTGCTGGGCTGGTTGACCGACCGCCACACCCTCATCTGGCTAACGGTGAACAACCGTCCTGGCCGACTTCCCCAGATCTCCAAATTCGCCGACCAGAAGATCGTGTTCGCAGACCGAATCCGTAACTGCGAAGATGTCCACCTCGACACGCAGCGCGGCTTCGCCATCTTAAGCTGCGACCCAGGCCGTGACACCTGGAACACCGTCATGGTCGGTCCCCTCGTACCCCCGCATTCTTGTCCCACCGAACTGACTTCCTCCATAACGCAGGGAACCTTCATTAACGCCACCAACCCGGGAACTCTGTATCTCTACAACTACGCCTCCACCTTCGACGCGACCTCCGACGAAAAGAACCTCCACCCGCTCCCAATGACCAACTTCCCCACCGCCTCCCGCCAGACCTTCCACCCACTGGGCCTGGCCTACAACCCGAAGACCTTACAACTCTTCGTCGCGAACCACGCCCCGACCGGTTCGGCCATCGAGCTCTTCACCCTCGACCCCAACCCTGAAGCCCCATCCCTGCACCACGAAAAGACCATAACCCACCCGCTCCTGCACGGGCCCAACGCCCTCCTCGCCGTCTCCGAGCACGAGCTCTACATCACCAATGACCACCTCTTCACCCAGCGCGCCTCCCCGTTCCTCGCCGCCCTAGAGACCTACTCAGCCTACCCCGGCGGCACGGTCGTCTACGCCAACCTCCAGACGGACACGTACAAGGTCGCCGCGCACCTGCCCTACGCGAACGGCATCGCCGCCCTCAACCAAACCCACGTGGCCGTCGCGTCGACCACGACACCCTCCGTGACAGTGTACCGGATCAATCCTGCCACAAAGGATCTGGAGAAGGCGCTGTCCTTCCGGACGAGGTTTCTGGTGGATAACCTGAGCGTGGATGGAAAGGGGAAGTTGATCATGGCGGGCCATCCGTTCTTCCCGGCGGTGGCGAAGGTGGCTCGTTCGAACTGGGTGGTGGATTTCGAGGGGAATGGGCGGGGTAGGCCTGTTGCGAAGAGAGGGCGGGCGCCGAGTTGGGTCGCCGAGTGGGATGGGAATGTCGAGGGGAGGGTCGAGGATTTGTTTGTCGGGGACGAGTTCGGGACGAGTTCGACCGCTGTGCGGGATGTGAAGAGGGGGTTGGGGTTGGTCAGTGGGTTGTATGAGAGGGGGGTTCTGGTGTGGAAGGAGTAAAAGTTGCAAGATGTCTGTTTGTTGTGGTAGACCTATTTCGTGTAGGTGATGACTGTTTACGTATCTTGAAGTACGCCGATGGAACGATGACTTCTATTGTTGATTACATGCCTTAGCGAGTGGCTTCGCCAATAGAGTGGACATCCCGTTCGCGCCTACTATTGTTCGAGATATATTGCAACATCTTCTCTGCTGCTACTAGAACGGTGCAGCTTGATTGAGCCCAGTATTAGTACTACTTGCGAAAGGTATGGTGGCGATGCATCATGGCTGACTGTAGCAGTGGGAGTTATGCACACAAAGCATTATGTGCTAAGCGGAGGGGTGTGAAGTTTCGTAGCCTTTTTCCCAAGGCATCAAGGCAGACATGCTGGGCGGCAAGTCGGCGAAATGTCGGCGCCAAGCGCTTCCCGACGCCAGCAGTTGGGAGTATTTCCCGAACGGGAATCGAGAGGCGCGATGCCCGCTTTGCGGAGTCGCTACCCCGCGGTCGACCATCCTCCATAAATAGGCGCGCTGCCACGAGATAAAGCACCAGAGTGTTTCCTTTCATCTTCAGACAATCCGTTGTTCATCATATCTCTATCACCATGTCCGTCGCTGCGTCCGAAAAACGACCCGAGATCATCGAGATCGCCCGGGGATTGAACCATGTGCCCATGTGCGAGGAGTACGAGCGGATGATCTCCGGCATGCTGTACGTACACACACATTGAAATTCTCCCGTGTGACTTGCGCATACAGTACGGGCTGCAGATGGAGCATTGGTGTAAGATGCTGACGGCTTAGCTACAACCCCAACGTGCCGAAGCTACTAGAAGGCCGACACCGCGCCCGCGGCGTGGCCCAGGACTACAACAACCTGGACGCCAAGTCCGTTCCCTTCGAGCAGATCGCCGAGCGGCGCTTCGAGCTCCTCCAGAAGATCGTCGGCCGGGTCGGCGAGGGCACCTTCATCGAGCCGCCCTTCATGCCCGACTACGGCTGCAACATCAGCATCGGCCGCGACTGCTTCATGAACTTCAAGTCAGTCCAGACTGTCGTCGCCCCTCCAATTATCTATTCTCACTAACAGTCTCCTGTGACAAAGCTTCACCGCCCTCGACACCAGCCTGATCATCATCGGCGACCGCGTCCAATTCGGCCCGAACGTCAACATCTACACGGCCGGCCATGACGTCAGCGTGCTCTCGCGCCGCAAGTTCGTCGAGTTCGGCCACCCTGTCACGATCGGCAACGACTGCTGGATCGGCGGGAACGTGGTCATCCTCCCGGGCGTCACGATCGGGGAGGGCTCGACGATTGGCGCCGGCTCCATCGTCACCAAGGATATCCCTCCGTTCTCCGTAGCGGTCGGGAACCCGTGTCGCGTGCGCAAGACGATCCCCTCAGCTGAGGAGGAGGAGCAGGACCCGAATAACCCGTACCGCAACATGGTGCGGGAGGATCGGGCTTGAAAAGGATGACGACTGGGGTTGTAGCTGGAAAAGGTGGTAGTGCGGAATGTCCTGGAGAGATTCTGCAGAGCACCGCTGGTGGAGACATGGGGCTTGAAATGTTCGCACCCAGTAGAGACGATTGTTTTAGACATATACGAATATATTCTGAAACACAGACACAGCAAGAAGCACAACACAATAGTCACATTACACATATTTAAAATTGAACATCTATGAAGGCATACTCTAAGCACCAGGTAGATACCAGACGGCCCACATGATCAACAGCACAAAACCATCCCGGGCGATCCCACCATCAACCCGACCGCGAAACCTCCGCCAACCCATCCAGCCACGCCTGGTGCCCGTTCAACATCGGGTTCGGCTTCTGCATCGCCAGCTGCGCGGCCGGCTTCCCAATCTGCGACTCCTGCGTCAGGATGCGCACCACCCCCCATTCGGTCTTCTCCAAGATCCACGCATGATAGATATCCAGCGCGGTGTCCTCGTCGCCCTCCTGCCAGGCGCGCCACGCGAGTCTTCCCGGCGCGTTGTCCGTCGGCGGCACCGATTCGTGCACCTCTGCTTGGAGCGGGGGGAATCCGAAGGTGGAGAATGAGAACTTGTCCCCTTCGCGTAGCACAGGGCCGGAGCTTGGCGGGGTGATCTGGCCCACGTTATCGTAGTAGGACTCCCATTTGGTGATGGTGGCCAGGTAGTCCCAGACGCGCTCGACGGTGGTTCCAGGAACGTAGACCTCGTTGGAGACGAAGTTGTCGGTTGTACCCGGGTGGTACTTCTGAGGCCAGTTGACCGCGGCTTGCATTTTGCGGTCGGTGGGAGGAGATTTGGTGTGTACGGGGTAGGTATACAGAAGTATCTTTATAGAAGCTCGGAGTGGGTGGTGGGTGGGCCACAGGTTTGTTAGCTTGGAAGGGTCGGGGCGATCGCAGGAATCAGATACATAGTAAATATGTGTCGCAGCAGCCCTGTTGCTCGACAATCGATGACGACGGTCGACGCTGATGATATCATCCAGCAATACTGGATAAGGTATTTAACTCCGACTCGTTCCGGAGACCGAAGCCTCATCTTCAGCCACAGCCGCCCGTCTCAGACAGAACCACCACACCAGGTGTCAGGTCGTCAAACTCAACAACAAATCCAGGGATTTCATTGAACCCCTTCCAATAAACTTTTTCAGCCCTGCCAGACCAGCCAGGGAAACCCACGAGGAAATAGGGACTGCTCACTGGCTTGAAAGGGATTAACGTCTTCCAAACTGGAACCAACTATTGGATTCTGGCCCATCGTTAGCCGACCGATAGGCAGGTGTTCCCACCACCTCCTCCCCACCCGATACTCCCCCCTGGACCAGTCAAATGCGCTGCGCCACAGTGATTCAGCACCGACTAAACCCAAGTCAGGATGTTCTTGTCGCCTGCCGCCCCGCTTCGCAATCAAAGTGGCTCGAAAATCGAGACGCCCTTCTGATCCCCCTTCTCCTCTTTTCTCTTCCCTCCCCCCCCCCCCGAGTCCCTCAGGGCCTAGGCAGACATAAAGGGTCTGCCCCCGAGCCGCGCGTCAAAAAAATCGAAAAATCCGGGATCGCGACCTGTTTCCCCCCCCAGTCCCTTCCCTTTAAGCAATGAACAACATCATCCATCCATTCATCCCATCTTGAATGAAATTAACACCTCGATTGAAGAAATGAATCTGCTGTCCACCCTCGTGGTGGTGGTGGCCGTAGGTTTGGCGAACCGTAAGCAAGCTCGAATGATCCACGTGTTTTTTTTGATTTTCGTCTTTGTTCCTTGTTGCCCATGTTTCAGTTTTGGGTCGGTCAAAGGTCACATGATTGACAGTTGGTTCCTCGGGATTTTTAGTCATCGCCGCGCAGGACTGCAACGCCCAGCAGGACGAATACGGGCAGGGGACTGTGATATACACGCAGGACCAGCTGGACCAGTTGACGCAGAACTGCACCACCCTCTACGGGGATCTGGTCGTGGGCTCCAACTACACGGGCAGCTTCATCGTGCACAATCTGACCAACATCACCTCGAGCATCTCCGTCCAGAACTCCACCGGGCTGACCTCGCTCGAGGCCCCGGATCTCATCTCCCTCTATGTGGCGGGCTTCAGCTACGCCTCCTCTCTGCGGTCGATCTCGCTGCCGCAGCTGCAGACGGCCGAGGTCTTCACCGTCAAGAGCCGCACCCCGCTGACCGTGTCGGCCCCGAACCTGCGGAATGTGAGCTACCTCAACGTGCTGGGGAGTGGCATCAGGTGGGTTTCCCGTCACATGACTTCTTTATCTGGACCAGCTTGTAACGTTTAGCGGTGTCTAGCTTCGACTTTTCCAAGTTGGAGAACATCACCACCGGATCCTCGATCTGCGGCGAGTCGGGATGTGATACGCAGTCGAGTCAGGTAATGAAGATCGACCTGCCCGCGCTGCGGCAGGCGGCGAGCCTGTATGTCGGCGGGAACGTGTCCAGGTATGTCTCCACGTCCCGCAACAACCGACTATTTCCCGGCTCACACCAAACAGTCTCTCATTACCGGTCCTGGCATCTGCCGGCAACATCACCCAAGCGACCACCAGCGGCTACGGCGACTATGACGCGGGCTTCACCGTGCACACGACGCAGCACCTCAACTTCTCCGTGCCCGCGCTCAGCTACATGAACGGCAGCCTCTCGCTGCGGGGAGTCATTGATAGGTACGTAGCCCTTTCTACAGTCGTCATCCCACTCGCTAACACCACCCCACAGCATCTCCGCTCCATCCTTGCTGAACGCAACAGCGGACATCCTCATCGAAGCCTGGACCCCACTGGCCGTGAACCTGTCCAGCCTCGAGTACGCCGATGACATCACCGTCACCGGCGAGATCACCAGGTCCGTCCCCTTCCCTTGCGGTATCACCCCGGCAAGACTAATGCCCAACAGCACGGACTTCTCCTCCCTCAAAATGGTCAACACCTTCTCCCTCTCCTCCTCCAAGCATCTCAACTGCGACAAGGTCCTCTCATCCAACACGAGCGTCATCCACGAACACTGCGACGCCGCGCCCGCCAAGAAATCCACCTTGGCCCGCAACATCGGCATCGGCGTCGGCGTCGGCGTCGGCGCGTCGCTGCTGCTGGCCGTCGCCGGGATCGCGATCTACCGGCGCAGACACGCTCTCACCAAAAAGAAGCGGAAGGGGAAGCAGGCGGTCGGGGCGGGGGCGGGGGCCGGCACGGGCGAGGACAACAGTACGCTGGAGTTGAGGCCGGTGAGCAGTGGGGAGCGGCGGGAGGGGGATAGTCGCGGGTCGTTGGATCGAGGAGCCGACAGTGAGGGGACGACGCAGAGCCAGACGGCGGCGGTCGCGCCGGCGGTCGTGCCGAGCGAGCCCCCGCCGCCTTATTCGCGGTGGGGGTGAGGTTGAGGTTGTCGGTCGACGTGGCAGAGTGTCGAGGGATAGAATTCGTAATTTCGTTGTATATAGTTCTTACATACATATTTATAGACTTGCTTAGCGGGGTTGGGGATAGATCATATATATTTTTATCATTCGGGGTCGCGAGTATGATGCGTATTGACGGGATGGGAATGTTATGGGATGGTGAGGCGCCAGCATTGTCAGTGTTCTTGCCTTTGGAACGCATAGCTAATCAGTTCCACTCGATCAATCATATCTAGAACAATGCACCCAGAAGAAAAATCTCTGCGAAGATGTGATCTTTAAAGCCTGCTCGCAGCACTCTCGCAGCAGTGGGAAGCCAACCATCACCCGTTCAGCCAACAATCGGCCCAAGTTTAGGTCCACACATTAAATACCACTATGATCTAGTAGAGCACCGTGTTTGAATTTGGGTAACTGAAGTGACATTCTTGGAATAAAAACCATGTATATTTGTCGGACGCAGCTCGATTAATATAGTACACTACATCTATCTATCTCACCCACATCAGTAATCCCTCAGCATAACATGAGTTGAGGAGCACGACCGAGGTGATACACTCTCCACCCATCACTCCACCACAACCAACCTCCCTCCCTTGAACCAGAAGAGGCAAATCAAGCCATAACAAGCCCTCCAACCACAGCAGCAGCAGCAACAAGCATTCCGCCCACGCTCATCGACGCGCCCGCTCCACCAGACATCGAAGTGGCCGACGCAGCAGCCGCGGAGCCACTGGACGAGGACGAGGACGAGGACGCGTACGAGGAAGACGAGCCGGTGGCTCTCGCCCCGGAGTTGGTAGCCGTCTACACACCCCCATTAGCTTAGTGAATGGGTTTATGATGGGTTACGTACCGAGTTCGCACCCGCCGTGGCGCTCGCCGTCGCCGACGAGGCGCTGGGCGTGGCGCTATCGCCGCACGCTTCGGCCGCGGACTTGACGTCGTCGCCGTAGTACTGCCAGATGTTGTAGGTCAGGGCGCACTCCAGGCAGCCGCTGAGCTCGGTCTTGTAGGTCGCGTTGGAGCAGTAGGTGGCGTTGGTGTCGTCCTGGGACATGAGGATGACTCCGCCTGTGCATTACGTTAGAGTGCATGGGAAGGGTAGTGGTTGTGTCAAGGGTTGCAGGCAGCTCAAGGACGTACCGCAGTCGGCGTGGCATTCGTAGAGGGGACTGCCGGGCGAGATGTCTTCCCTTCTGATCAAGGGAACGCTGGATGGGAAGCTCCATGCCAGGCTCGCGGGGAATACAGCCGCGAGAGCGGTTACGAGTAAGATGAAGCGTTGCATTGTTGGGGATTCAATTATTCCCAACGGTGGGTGGTTGATTGAGAAGGAATGCGTGCGATGATGGCAGATACGAGATGGGGAAAGGCTGGTGCGTGCGGTACTTCAGAGACGAGGAAGTGTTGGGTAGAGTCCCCTTATATTCAACTCCAGCAAGCTTGCTGCATCACGAACTCTGCAGCTCGGGCGAGGTGGTAGGGACTGGTCGGACCACCTGCATCCGGATACTTCCAGTGACCAGGCCCGCTGGGCACCCTCGCAAGTACCGCCCACTATAGCCTTAGCGGGACGGCTAGCTCGATGCCATGTGTGATGCAGCGGGTGGGCTCGGTGGACTGGTCACTACATGGATTGGCTCGTCCTCCGCATTCAATAAATTAATCACGCAGGCCACGGCGCGAAAGGTCAATTCCGCGCTGTAAGTTCTTTTTTTTCAACCTGAGTTCCTTTGCTATGCTTATACTAGTGTCGTCTGTTACATCATACCTGGTATAGGCTGGAGAACTCCGGCGTCGGTGGTCGGAGGCATTTCGGCTTCGAAGGCCAGAACCGATCGCAAGTCACCATGGCGCCGGTTCCAGGCTTGAAAACATTTACCCGGATCCGGTGGCTAGGACAAATCCTTCGTGCAGGTGAGCGAGGGTCCGTGGTCAGGGTCTGTTAGTGTATACAGAAGTAGTATAGCTCCTGGCAGAAGCTCGCGGTCGCAGGGACAAACCCCGGTGTAATGTAGTGACCAAGTCATCGAGTGGGTTCCATGGAGCGGCACCAGCTGCCAACAATTGGTCAAGGGTTCTTCTTTCCGCTTGGCTCAAAGCAACCGGCCCTGCCTAGGATCCTTGTAGTTAGTGAGTTAGTGACTTGGCAAGACAGGAAATTCTTGCCAGCAGATGAAGTGCCGTGGTTGGGTCGGGCCCACTTATTTATTATCTTATCAGATTGAAAATCAGAGCACGCTAGCAAATTTCGGTTACCTCGTCCGACGCAGTGATTGGAACAAATCTCCGCGTGACCCATCTCTCAATTTGTCCTCGGACATAATTCTTGGATTGGGACAAGGATGTTTGTGGTCGGAAGGCAACGGAGTGACCAGGATCTTATCAATCTGATATGATCTGATGTCGGGCTTTCCTCTTCCGGTTGGTGTCTCCTGGTACCTAGTCGCTGACTAGCTCCTGGCGAGGTGACACTGCAGGAGGGGTTCGGTGTTGTCATCTCCACTCTGTGAGACAGGTCAAGCCAGGGTTCGGTGGTCGGCCGCTCACTCGCGAGTCTTCCGAGCTGCGCATGTCGCCTTGCAACCCACTGCGGATCCTTATCACATGTTTGCGAAGAGTTCTTCCAGCGAAGGCTGCAACCATTCCAGCAGGGCCGTTGACGGGTGTAACGTTTTCGAGAAAGGGATACTATGAATGCCGATCCTATAAGACGGCCCTGCGAGCCCGCCGGATATGGTCACCAGCACAGCAGTCCTTCTATTCTAGAACTGAGACTCGAGTCTGAGCAGTGACCCCTCATCACCCGCCACCTTGACATACACTCTTAACAATGTCTCCAATCACCCTAATCACCGGGCTGCTGGCCACAGCCAGCCTTGTCATCCCTGGCACTCTCGCCGCAGAAGCCACGGACATGGGGGCCGCTGCGTTCTTGTGGCCGCCAGACCGTGCCTGGGGCGCGGCCCAGGACCGCACTGCTCCCTGCGGTTCCTCAGCCGGTGTCACCAACCGAACCGAGTTCCCCCTCAGTATGCACTCTCAGCCTACTACCACCTGGCAGCTGTCACGAACCTCCAAGCTAATTCATACTCCAGCCAACGGCGCCGTCTCCCTAGTCCTCCAAACCGAATCCTACTCGGTCAATCTAGCCATCTCCTATGATAACAGTGCGCTCCCCTTTCACCTCCATCTTCACCCCCTCTTCTCCCCCATATTCCCCTCCCAAAGCACCAAGAACTGACCATCCTCTACAAAGACCCAACCAGCAACTCCGACTTCAGCACCATCGTCTCGAGCAGCAACTTCCCCGATCTCGACCCAGGCCACGAATGTTACTCCGTGCCCAACCCGCCCTCCACCGTCACCTCCGGCTCCAACGCCACCCTGCAGCTAAAGTACGTCTCCGACTTCGACAACGACGGCAACGAGACCTACTACGCCTGCGCGGATATCACCTACGTGCCGCTGTCCTCCTTCGACACCTCGATCCCCTGCTTCAACGTGTCGGAGGCGACCTCGACTGACTCCTCCTCCACTTCGTCTTCATCATCCTCTTCATCGAGCACATCTTCTGGATCGTCGTCGAGCAGCAGCAGCAAGAGTGGATCCAGCGGCCTCTCTAAGGGCGCCATTGCAGGAATCGTCGTCGGAACGGTGGTCGGCGCCGCGCTGGTCGGGGTTGCTGCCTTCGTGCTGGGCCGGTACTGGCAGAAGAAGGCGCAGCGGGAGCATGCGGTCGCGATGAATATGATGAACCCCGTGCAGAAGACGTGGTCGGCTTCCACGGCGGGACGGCAGGGGGCGCAGGCTTGAAGTATGCGATCGGATTAATGTTAACTCAATGAATGTGTGATGCGAATGTTGATGGTGGGGTAGTGGCAGTCTCTGGTTTTGGGGGAGGGATTCTGGGATTGGCTGGGGAAAAGGTAGTGGTTAGGTGGAGGTAATTCATGATTGAATGATACGAGTCGACGAGGTCGATGTGATAGATATTGAAAGCTCGTTTGTAATGAGAGTATGCTTGGGTTCAAAGATAGGAGTCACTGACTTGTGTTCTCTACTTTACCGACCATAAGTCCACAATCTGTAATGCCTCCAACTTCCTTGTGAGACTTGGGTCTATGAGAATTAATATTTACCTGAGTACTCTCTAACGATGACATAGGCAGGGTAAAGGCCGAGAACAGAAAGGAATAGGTAGCTGACAGCTAAGCATAAACACACAGTGACATGTCCAGCGACTGTTAAGTACAGTACATGTGTATATATGGGTGAACTAGTATCTCGCTACGGATAAAGTCGTTGACGACCAGCCCCTAAAGCGTTCTTTCAGCCAGAGGTAGCTATTCAATATAAGAGCGGTCTTTTTGCTTCTTAAGAACAGGGTTTCAGGTGGTGGAATGGCAACGTGATTATGGTGTGGATGCCAAGTAAGGAGGTCATCCGACTCTGATGCCTTTGGTTGTTGGTGTTTTCGCATTCTCAAAGTCGAGACATCCTGCCAGAATGTCTCTCGATAAAAGGGTGAATTCAAAGCGATATGTGCACAATTGCGTTACCTCATATACCGTTGGAATCAAGAACATTTCTACATATGTATCGCCTACCGTCCTAAGTCAGCAAATATCGTGGACGAAGATGAATACCTAGGTTAACATTTTTACAAAAGAGCTCGGCACACCAACCACAACCAGACCCGACGGGTTGATCCACCCTTTTTTAGATGCGGAAGTAAATCACATGGGATTACCATTAGTCTTTCAAAATATAAATACAAGTTTATTGGCTCATCTGAAAAAAATCGCCGTGCACGCCATGCTCGAATCGAAAGTATGTATATAAGGATCGTAAAGGGTGGAGAGAAAAACTCTAGGGGGAAGAGGTCCCCTGAATGATAATAAAAAAGGAGGGTGGGTAGTGTCAGTCCACTTCATCCACGCCTAGAAGAAGCTGAAAAGAATCGCCGCGCTCAGGGCAGCAAGGGAAGAACCCTGGATGTAGGAGGAGGAACTCGCGGCGCTGCTGGAGGTGGTTCCCTCGCTGAAGCTGGTGCTGGTGGCGGAGCCGGAGCTGGACTCGGAGGAGCCGTTGCTGCTGGTGGTGGCGGTCGTCTGCTTGCCGGCGGTCATGTTGAGCCCCGTGTCCTCGAGGTTGTAGAGGACGGTGCTGTTGCCGGACACAAGGATCTGGTCCGACAGGCCGGTGTCGCTGGTGTAGATGTAGGACACGTCGCCGTCGACGGTGGTGCCCGCGGGCGGGTTGTAGCATTCGATCGTGATGTCCTTGTACAGCGCGTAGTAGTAGCCGTACTCCTCCATGTCGGCGCTGTTCCAGTCCACCAGGCCACCACCCCACTCGATCGTCCCCTCGCCCTCGCTGCTCAGCCCGCTGGGCCACAGCGACATCTGCAGCCGCGACGGCGTCTGCGGGTACATGTAGATCCCGGACGTCGCGTTGTAGGTCGAGTTCTTGGTCAGCGTGCGCATCGTCACCCCGTCCACCTGCCACTCCAGCTGCTCCGGCGTCCAGTCGATCGTGTACGTGTGCCAGGTGTTGTATGTGTTGCCGGTGGAGACGGCGGCGTTGACCTCGTTGGTGTCTGCGGGAAGACGTCTCGGTTAGCATGACGAAAAGAAAAGACACATGGGACAACACGTACAGTTCTCCACGCCTTGGAAGTAGAAGTCGGTCTGCACACTCGACAGGTTGTACCCCACAAACTCGAAGTCGATCTCGTCCTTCACGTCGGACATGAGGATGAACCCGGTGATGACACCCCCGCCGCGGCTGCTCTTGATCTTGGCCGACACCTTGCCGTACCAGATGTAGTGGTTCAGCGTCATCAGACTGCCCGTGGTCTGGTTGGGCATCGTGAGCATCAGACTGCCGTTCTCGACCTTGGGGTATCCACTCCAGGTCCATTCGTACTGCGACGAGTTTCCGAGGTATTGGTCGTACGCCACCGTGTCGTCGAGGTTGCTCCAGCTGTAGGTCTGGTTCTTGCAGATGGGCTCGGGCGTGCACGAGTCGAGCGAGTACGACATCAAGGGGTCGCAGCTGCCCAGGCATGAGGTTCCGACACCACATACTCCGCCTGCAGATGGTTGTTAGCGTGGTTGGAGAAGGATGGAGTAGTTGGCAACTCACTGTAGCAGCAGGGGGCGCTCTCAGGGCACTTGTTGTCGGCACTACAGGTAGTGGAGGCCGAAGCAAGTGCGGCCAGACCGGCCAGGAACAGTGCGGAGACGTGGCGCATCGTTACAGAGGCGACACTGCGTGCAACCGACTGTCTATGCAAGGAAGAATTGAGGAGGGGGGGGGGGAGGATTCTTGAAACCGGTGCAACGTTTCAGTTCTGAAAACGGTGCCGGAGGGCGGGGAAATCCATTATAGTTATACGCTCTTGGGGGGGAGGAATGTCCACATGACATCAAATCCGCTGGGGTCAGCGAACCAAGGAGGAAGCAGGAAAGGGGGAACGTGTGGGACAAATGGGGCAAGAAATCAGTCAAAATCTTCCTCGGGGACCTTGGGCCGAGCACGGAACTATCGGGGGGAACGCAAGCCGGCAGTCGGACGGTAGCTCATTCGGTCGGAGTGCAATGAGACCACCAAACCAGTATTGTCCGATAGATAGCAGATCCAAGGATAGGAACGCTGGAACGCTGACAGCGGGTACGAGAAGCGTGGGATAGGGCTAGTGGAGAGAAGGAAATCCCTCCTCTTGATTGGACAACGGGATCTGCGAGATAACAGAGAATGAGAAACATCTCCACCGAAAAGGGAAGAAAATTCTGCAGTCGATGAATTATTGGTTCTACAGGTGTTCCAGTGGTTCAAGCAGAGCTCCAGCGAGGTGGACTATCCGCCTAACCATGGCGATGCAGGCAGCGAAATTAACGATTGGCAGTGGGATGCGAGCGCACCCAGCCAAGCTTTGCTAGCGTTGGGACTATCTCAGGGGCATTGCGTGTCCTGCCATGGCCGTCCCAGCACGGCACACGAATCAGACTGATCGACACCACCCCGGCACTGTGAATCAGCATTCAATCACTTGTGTTGATGACGGTCAGAGAAGTGCTCTTATGCAATACTGAAACCGTCCTAGATTAGCAAATCCGATACAACAGCTCCCAATTTCAAAGGGGTTATTGTGTTGAAGTGCGGTTGTGCCAAGCCATCTATCAAAAACACAGAATTTTCTCAAGTGGGTCGATGACGTAGCCCCTTTTCTGGTGCTTTCTGGCGCATTTGGGGTGAATGTCTTACTTGGCTCCGAAACACCGCCTTCTCTCCTTGTCTTGCTGCTCAGACCATTGTGGTTCCTTGAGTCCTGTGCGCACATTTCTCCAATTCTTGCTGATAAGGATCCGCAAATACCTCGGTTCCCCCCGCGCCACACATTCCGGTCTCGTGCACCAATTGTTTCCTGGATTATGTACCTAACATGCTCAGAATAGATTCGGATCATTGCGATTGATTGCTGCAAATGCCTTATTGGTAGAATGTCTCCTGGGAATTATTCTCAAATCTTCCTTCTATTTGTTCCAAAACGATATTTCCCAAAGCTTAGCCAAAGCTTATTCCTGCCATCCCCGAGGGATTTCTCTCCGTGACCCCCTTGGCGGCCGCAGCGCATTGTAGAGTGTATTGGTGGCAACTTGGAAGACATCTCTGTGATTATTGACTATTGACCTAACGGGTGATGCCAACGTGATAGAACATGAATGGGTCATGTTAAGATCACCATACAGCTTCCTTGACACAAGTTTTTCAGACTCAGAGACAAGAAGCCGGCGCGACTGACACATTTGTCGCTAACAGGTGGAACTCGGTAGGCACCTTCAATGGGATATTCACTATGTACACTAGTCCACAGCATGTCTCAGGCTCACCCACAGTTCGCTTGATGGTCTCCTTTTCTTCGCTTAATGATACATCCGTGAGGTCGATCGACATGCCTACTGGTGATGTCGGAGAAACCGCTGGAGAAACCACTGCCACACCACATAACTCCCGTTTGCAGGGTCGGAACATAACTATCCCGCTTGACTCTGAGTCTACAGAGGTTGCATTGCGCACATAGCAGGATCAGCCATCAGTCGATCACCGAGCTCCCCCTAAGCGTTCAGCCCAGAGACACATCGCTGCGATTGAACTAAATTTACCCGAGACCCCTCGGGACTATTGATTCGCACAATGCAAATAGCACAAGTAGCCTTCGGGATTATTGTACTAGTCCAATGGCGCCAGCAAATGTCTTGAATACTTTTGAGCGCCCATGGTTAGCTGCAAACATCTATATATGGGATTGTGTAAGACATTGCAATCGATCGGAGATTAGTTTAGGGGAATTACCCCTCGGGGCTGACTGCCTAGAGTGGATTATGATGACTAATCTCCGGATCGACCGATCGAATCTCGAAGCCCTTTTAAGGGGGTAGGGGCTTAGAGTCCGCGAACCATTCAAAGCGATTCAGTCAGTAGTTAGGAATGCTTTTCGCACTGAACACGAAAAGTGTCCATTTGGGAGGGCGTGATAAGTGGAACGAAACGCACAACAGATTGTGAACCGGAACAACTCTCATGAGGAGAAAGTTTGACAATCTCGATCCATAGTCGACGCATATGTATTCGCTGAGCCGGATAATATATTTACAGGGAGAATGAATATGAAGTCGGCAATCCAATGAAAGGTGCAAGGGGCAACGAACTGATTGCAGTGACAGCGCAGAATACGGAAAAGGAGTCGGCTAATCCGGGGATCGGACGCGCGCTTGTCCGCCGGTGTCCAAATTTATCTTCCTGGTATTCTAGCCTCCACACGTGGCTTGGAGGCTTCGGGTGTAAAACAGCCAATCGAAAAAATGCTGATTACTTGGACGTTCTCTCCCCCGCATTCATTTGATCTTAAAATTCCCTCCTCGACACCCGATAGGCCGGCAGTTATTGCGATGACTGATGGCGTACAGAACCTCAGTTAGACGGCATGATAAGGTGTCATTGTCGCTCAGATTTGCGGCGAATAACGAACTGCTTCGCTGAAGCTAGGCTCTGTTTGGATTAGCCTGTTATCTTAGCGCCATCCTCGGGATGTGACCCGTACCTGCTGCGAAGACGCGTTGGTGTTTATCGAAGATGATAGCGCAACACGCAGCCTGGAGGTCCCTGGCGTCCGCTTATACATTTTTGAAACGTCACTCGTGGATTGCTGGTTTGAATACATCACCGAGGGGTGAGTTACGGCGTGGGTGGGTAAACGCGGATCAACTTGATTCGTACTTTCACAGCTCCAATATGACGAGAAACAGGATAACTCATCAGATGACATCCTCTAAGCTGTTTGCTCAAAGTCGACACTAGCCACTTGAACCTCGTGTCTGTGGCTGTTTTGTTCAGTCTTCCAACTCTGCCAAAGGTAACGCACCTACATTGATCCTTTTATACGCAAGCAAGCCGTCATGCTGCATGGGGGCTGCAGATCCTCGGTATGGTTGCTGCCCAGTGCGCCTTCCCTGTCAGATTTCAACCCAATCCACCTCTCAGGTTCGGTCACAAAGTCTGATGGGCTTTTCCATCACCATCGCCTTGTGAGAGCAGGATGGAAACCAGGAAGAAACGCTTATCACATGATGCTTATACAGTTGCGCTCCTCGCTCCGCTGGAAGTTGAGCTCAGCGCAGTGAGGTACATGCTCGACGAAGAGCACGAGCAGCTTCCGACTACCAAAGGTGACCCGCAACGCTACATCCTTGGACAGCTGAGCCGACACAATGTGGTTATCGCATCCTTGCCTGCCGGCTACCAGGGCACAATCTCGGCTGCAGCCGTCGCACGGGATCTGGCACGCAGCTTCCCGTCGATAACACTGCGGTTACTCGTGGGTATCGGAGGCGGCGTGCCCAGTGCTACTACCGATGTTCGCCTGGGAGACGTGGTGGTCAGTGTCCCATTTATTGACGCAGCCACAAGTTATCATTACGACGAAACCTCGCCCGTCTGACAATATTAGTATCAGAGCCGTTGATCCGGAGCTGGAGACTATAGGATTCCGCCCCAATCAGGTGATTAACTACATTCGCAACACACAGGTAGTGCCTGGCATAAGCATTTCAGAAGAGATTGAGTTATTTTTGCAAAATCACACTTTATTGCAAGGCCTCGTCCGGATCTTAATTCAGCTAGACACATTATGCTACAGCTGGGAGCGCAACCTTTGGGGCAACAGGGCACAGATAATGACCATTCTCTATTAGTCAATCATCTCAAAGCTCTGGAGAAAGGATATTCTATAGCTGTGTATCCGAGATAATCAAGGGCGCCGGCTCACAGAAGGGGCAGTAGAAGACACCCACCAGCTCGACATCAAAAATTATATTACCAAGGAGATCAAGCTGGTTGAGGGCCTTGCATTTTATAGACTTACTAGTGATATCATCAAGTTTTAAAAGGAAAACCAAGCATCCATATGCAAACTGTTAAAACAGCATAAGGAAGAGCTCCCTTGTATAAGCAAATGTGTACTCCGCCAAGTCTCATTCTTGTGCACGTCGCAACACAATGTTTACAATAGCCGACACAACTTCCACTCTCTGCACCTAACCTTTCAAAAGTATTTCGCAGCACATTGTTTCATCAGACACTGGATACGCGACAAGCCTCTTCCTTGTTATGGTCTGACAAGGAATGACTCTTCAATACCACCCCACCTCTTTCTTCACACAGAAAAGTATAATTCGCACTACACTATTTTCAGGCGCTTTGTTGTCGGTCTGTTGCAGGGCTGTTGGCAGCAGAAGACGCTGAGTGGGGAGCTAGTCAGTGGTATATTTCAACAGGTTCGGGCTGAGCCACGCGACTTGGTTGGAGCAGCACATCAGAGGCTTATCATGCATTGCCTCAGTGAGATACATGTGAGCAGCAGCGATTCTGTCATCTCAGCGACAAGATCTCAATTTGTCGGAGTTCCTGCTTCTATGTACATTCCTTGGTATAGAAAACACTCGACCGACAATAGAAACACATTACCACGAAAGTTTCCATTTAACCAAAGTTGTTCCAAATGAAGTACTGCTATATCTGACCTTTCAGCTGCAGACAGTCTCGACGGCTTCTCATTTATCTCGAAGGTACAATGACTTCCAATGTCATCACGTGATAAATGCCACTGCTGGTTGATTGGCCATCATCAAGCTATTTCGCCTTGTTTGGTTGGTTTGCCAGGTGCACTACCCCTCCTTTCCCCACTTGTGGAAATTTCCATTGCATGATTCTGGCATGAACGAATGCAGAGATTCCAAATTTGGATATGTTATACTACTGTGCCAGCCTAATATCTATACTTGTTACCTGCCATACAACCTCTTTATCAATCCCACAAACATTCTGCCCACTCTGCTCCCCAGAGTAAGCTAGTACACAAACAACCACCGGTGAACCCCACTTGCCCTCGAACTCCAGTCAGATCCATGACCATGGATTACATAAAACCCTTTCCGCCCCACACGCCCACCCATGGCGTCAACCAATCTCGCCTGCCCGAAAACCAACCCAGGTTTGACATCGTAACCCATTGAACCTCAGCTGCACCACCACATACATCCAACACCCTAGATCCAGAATCCCTAGACTAGACTAGACCCCTCTCCGCTCCAGACAAGATGCCCGACAAGGACGCAGGTACCCCGCGGGTCTTCCTCTACCGCCACGGTAAGTCTACCTCTCCATAACCCCCCCACCCCGCGTAGCTTCATTCCCCATACCCCCATACCTCCCAATCCAAAGACACGCGACCCTAACGAAACCAGGCGAGACCGAATGGTCCAAAAGCGGCCGCTACACCGGCACCAGCGAGATCGAGCTGACCGCCGACGGGATCAAGCAAGTCACGGCGTCGGGCCAGATCCTCGTGGGCGCGGGCAAGCTGCTCGACCCGGCGCGCAAGCTGGCGCGCGTGTTCGTCAGCCCGCGGCGGCGGGCGGTGCACACCTTCGAGCTGGCCTTCCCCGAGGCCGACAAGCAGGCGCTGCGGGCCGCCGGGAAGGTGCAGGAGAACGACGCGCGGTTGGCCGAGTGGGGGTACGGGCTGTATGAGGGGTTGCTGACGAAGGAGATTCGTTCCCTCAGAAAGGAGCATGGGTTGGATGGGGAGCGGGAGTGGGATATTTGGCGCGATGGGTGTGAGGGGGGCGAGTACGTTTTCTATTTCTTCCTTGGAATGGTAGGTGCTAACGCGGTGCAGGTCGCCCGAGGATGTTACGGCTCGAATCGATAGTCTGATCGCGGAGATCCGTGACCTTCATCGCGGGAATATGCATGGCGAGCAGCCGGCTGATGTGGTGCTCATTGCCCACGGGCATACGCTGCGCGCGTTCACCAAGCGCTGGTTGGGCTATCCCATGGAGTTTCCTTTGTCCATGATGTTGGAGCCTGGTGCGGTGGGGGTGCTTAGGTATGTGATTGTGAGGTCGTGTGGTGGGGATGTTGGCTGACTGTCTGTCTGTCGGGTGCAGCTACCAGCATCATAGCATTGATGAGCCGGCGTTCTTGGTCGGCTATGGATTCCCCTTGGAGCAGTAGGGCTGCCGCTGCACTAGCTAGGTGGCATACTCACCGATGCTTGGAAGTGAATTTAGTGTGCTGGGGCAGTTTTTCAGCGGGTCTGTTTCAGTGGGGACAGCTGAATTCAAGAGTCCGGGGTTACAGCCAGACCGAACAGAAAATAGAACTAGATTTCGTTTGTCTGTGAGGAATGCAGTCCGCTTTTTAAAACACACAATCACGATTGCAATGCTCATTGCATCCTGCGTTGACAGGACTCCGTAGATATATTGGCGGTGGATGGTCCTAGCTTGACCAGCACAGGCGGGCCAAGGCCCCAGTTTGCTCTGAATTATGGACGTGTATCAGCTTACATCATACGCCAGGCAGAGAAAACCGGCTTCGCAAATTACCGAGCAGTCCGCTCAGTCTTGGTGCACGAAATCAGCCTGTAGATATAAGTAGTGTATAAGTAGTGTAAATTCCACGAGTGCTGTACCTCGGAAGCACATGCTCCAACCCCAATGATGCGATCGCCCTCCAGGCACATTCACCAGGACCACCAACCCCATTAGGGCTTTCCCGAGGCACAAGTAAGCAAGCACAAGCCTTTAATCTATATCCACCCGGCCAATATGCGGGGTGGGGATCTTATCACATCTGTCACATATTAACTCGTCCGCATCCGGCAATCCGCGATGCCAATCATCAGGGTCCCTGCGCGGGGTCCATGGGATCGGCAATGGGCAATGACGGGAAAGGTACCCGTTCGAGAAGATGATGGACGAGGGCTCTGCTCGAGGGCTGCTGGAGTGAAGTGGCAATGTATGTCCGAGGGGGTGGGTTCCTGCTCGAGCTGAGGCACTGCCTGTGGATGGGGATGGTCTCGTCCATCACAAGATCCCTGTCTGGCAATAAAAGAGGGGTAGCATAGATTGAGCTAGACGATGACACCCTTCAGAACAGTGCCCTAGATATAAGGACCCCAGCAACCCTGCTCGTGCGGGTGAAGCACGCTTCACGCTTCACGTCTTCCGCTCTTCCCACCTCAAGTGCAACCACCCTACAAGAAGCCAGCACCAGCAAAATGCTCAAACTCACCCTCCCCATCCTCCTCCTCACCCTCCTCCTCTCCCCTCTCTGGGCCAGTGCAACCCCCGCCGACTCTGCGGGTCTCACCAAACGCGACGCCTCCTCCGTCCTCGCCGCCGTCACCACCATCACAACGCAACTCACCACCCTGAACAAGACGGTGAGCGCCTACCCTGGCGGCATCGAGGGCTCGCTCAGCGCGCTGCAGATCCAAGCCGAGACGATCCAGCTCGAAGTCGACCTGAAGGCCGCGATCGTGGCCGCCAAGCGCTCAGCCAACTTTTCCGACACCGAGAGTCTCAGCGTGGCGCAGGCGTTCGTCGCGCTCGAGCCGACCATCGCCTCCACCCTCGCCAATCTGGTCGCCAAGAAACCCGAGTTCGATGACGGGCTGCTGGGCGTGGCGTCGCTGAGCTTTCTGGTGGAGTGGGATCTCGAGCAGTTGAGCTTCTTGTCGAGTCAGTTGGGCAAGGCTGTGCAGGAGAAGTTGTCGGCGACGTATGCCACGTTGGCGCCGTTGGTGTTGGATCAGATTGCGGCCGCGTTTGCGAGTGCGATTCAGGCTTATCAGTAGGTTGTGGGAGCGGGGAGGGGTTGTGTGGGGTGCGTGGGCTGGGCTTTGGGCTGTTGGGGTGTCTGCTTTGCGATTGTCCTGTGCGCTTCAATAGGCTAGAACTATGCTGTTGACGGCTTGGTCTCTAGTAGACTTGAAAGGCTGCTACTAATGGCCCAACTACGCACACCCTGATCGTCTGAATACAACATTGAGAATATAAGTGAACAAAATGTGCTGTATTAGGTATTTATCGTGTGCGACCTATATAATTCATTTCATAAAGCGATAACCCATTTCCCTCACGATGGTTTATGTTTATCATGCACGAACAGCCGGCTTCCAAAACTCCCGCCCTCTAACCAAACGCCTCTAATTGCGCAGCCCATTGGGGTATCCATTGGCCGCGATCTGACGGAACCCGTTCATCACGCCGTCGCTGAACACGTTCTTCTTCTCGTCGACCACACCGTTGATCTTCTTGCCCTCGGCCACGCCGTTGGTCTTCTTCTCGCCGCCGTCGACCATCTTCTGCTGCGCGTGGATCTGCGGGTCCACCGGCTGGTTGTTGATCGTGTAGCCCGTGTCGCTGGCGTCGACGTAGGCCTCGATCCCCGCCCCCTGCCGCGGGTACTCCTTCATCAGCTCCTTGTGCCGGCGCAGCGCCGCGAACATCTCCTCGTTGGTGACGTCGTTCAGGAACTTGCAGCTGCCCAGCGGGCAGGGCACGGCGGCGCGCAGCAAGCCATCGCGCGTCTTCAGGATCGCCTGCGTCGCTTTGTCGAGAATCTCCTCGTTGAAGAGCTCGTGGTCCATGGACAGCCCCGCGCGGGAGAACAGGTTGAGCAGTCGCCGGTGCTCGGCGTCGCTGAGCAGGCCCCGGATGTTGGCCAGCGTGGCCGAGTACGCCATGTCGATCGAGATGGCGTGACCGTGGCGAAGGGGCACGGGAGGTGCCAGCTGCAAGTATATACTGTCAGCAGACAAGAAACAGAAAATGGACAACCCTCTCCATAACACAATGAGGAAGGCTCACCTCGTGTAACGGGGACCAGGTGTGCCCGTACGCAATGACCCGGTCCAGCCCGATCTCATGCAAATTGGGCGACTCGAGCTTCAGCATCTCGAAGATGCCGTTGCGGTTGATCTCGTCCGCTGCCTTACGCACCTCGCCCGTCTCGTCCTGCGACCGCCCGAACTTGGTCGCGATCAGCCGCTCGCAGAACTCGTCCAGCAGGTCGAACGTGCGCAGGTGCGCGCAGCTCGAGATCTTGATCAGCTCCGCGAACCCGTTCCGCACCTGCGCCTCGGGCAGCGTACGCAGGAACCCGAAGTCCAGGAACGTGTGCATCGGCGCGTGGTAGGCACCCAGCCGGTTCTTGTAGTTGCCGTAGTTGACGGCCACCTTGATGCTGACGCTGGCGTCGATGAGGCCGATCACCGTGGTGGGGATGCGGATGTAGTTCGTGGTGCGGCGGTAGGCGGCACAGGCGAACCTGGGGTACGGGTTAGCCCTTAGGTTATGTTTGGAAGTTGGTGGTGGTTCTTACCCGGCAACATCGGTAACTAATCCTCCGCCCTATTGACCGTAGATTAGTAACTGCGTTATAGTGTCCAGCTTAGTGGATCAGACATACCACAACCAGTACGGGCTCCTTTCGGATGATTCCGAACTCGGTCATCGAGTCGACAATCTCAGTAAAGGTCTCCAATGACTTGGCCTTCTCGCCAATCATGGTCTGATGGATCTTCAGCTCCAGACCGTGGTGGTCAAAGTACGTCTGCATCTGCTCGCCGTAAAGATCGTAGATGTTCTTGTCCATGATGGCCAAGCAACGGCCCCAGCGCTCATAGAGGCCAGCCAACTGAGCGTTCTGGGGATCGAACACGCCATCGAGGAAGGTGAAATCGTACTCGATCTTCTCGTAGCCCTCGACGTGGAAGCCGTTCTTGGTCTCGGAGACCGTAGCCTTGAGGTCGGACATGGCTGCAGCAGTGTTGAATGAAGCACAACCGAGAAAGAGGAGTTGAGAAGTTGATGAATTTCCAAAAATTGACACGGAGGTTTGGGGATATATAACGATTGTTCACCTGCCACTCAGCTTGCCGGATGGAACACGTTGTCCTCAGATTGGCTCCTACGCTTGCAACCAGACCACGATCACGTCAACCGAGTGTACCAACATCGAACAGACACAGAATCCAATGAGGGACCATCGATCGATCGGGTTCACTCGGGGGATGGGACTGTTCGGAGAAACTCAAGCTTGGAGTCTCGTTGGTATGCATGACATAGTCATTGAAAAGCGGGTCCGCTAAGCCAATTGCCGCCAGAAAAGACGCCGCTTCCGGCCGTAGCTTCCGCTTCTGCAGCGATAAGGTTACACCACCAGGGGGACCCGCAGATCTAACCTTGATAAGCTTGTGAATTTCCGGGAGTCATTGACGACAAGAGAGTCAATGTCATCTCCCCCACGTCAAGACTTGGTAACCACGATCGGGAGTGTTGATCGATTGATTGGGGTCCACGCCGATCCTCCCTCCTCCACCCTGCTTTCTACCACCTCCCCTCCCCTCTCTTCCCCCGCCCCGGCCAGGACCCTGCCACCGGACGAGGGACTGGAATGCCCGGCTTTTACCCCTTGCAGTGTCCCGGGGACAGCCCATGACTCGAGGTTCGCTGGTTTTCCCTGTTTTGCGAATGAGACCCTGCCTCCATCCGGCTGGCTTGGCGATTTTTCCCTGGTGCAACGTGCCCAGCACACTAAATTTATCCCGATGATTACCACACCATCGACGGCTTCGATTCCGATGTGGTGGAGAGATTTCCCATATAGGCGCACAATCACCGGGTACCATCATGGCTGATCAGGACAGCGCGAAAATGACTAAGTTCGATCAGGCCAAAGCATACGCACCGCAGGAAGAGGGGACGGGGTTCTTCGACGACGGGCGCGAGATCGAGCTCCTCCATTTTGTGTACTCGCACCCCGACCTGGAAAACATCCGCGGCTCCCCGGAGAAGGTGCTCCAGGCGATCGACGAGTATGGGCGCACGAAGAAGTATCTCATGAATGTGGGCGAGGATAAGGGGCGGATTGTTTGCGATCTCATCGCAGAGGTCAAGCCTGAAGTCATGGTATGTCGATTGGCCTGACTGGCAGCGAGGACCGAGTTGTACTGATGCTTACGCAGGTGGAACTCGGCGGCTATGTTGGCTACTCCTGTGTGCTCTTCGGCGACGCAGTGCGCAAAGCCGGGGGCCAACGGTACTACAGTCTCGAGATGAATCCGGAGTTTGCGGCGGTGATCATGTCGCTAGTTGATCTGGCAGGTCTCTCGGATGTGGTCAAAGTGGTCGTCGGCTCGAGCGACGCTTCCATTGCGCGCCTGCACGCCCAGGGCCTGCTCAAGCACATCGATCTGATGTTCCTGGATCATTACAAGCCGGCGTACACGACGGATTTAAAGCTGTGCGAGGAGCTGCAGCTAATCACTCCGGGCTCTGTCCTGGCTGCGGACAATGTCATCAAGCCTGGTAATCCACCGTATCTGGAGTACGTCCGGGGCAGTGTGGAGGAGAAGAGGCGGAAATTGGGAGCGGTGGTGAAGAGCCAGAGCCTCCCAGGAAAGACCGTGAATCAATATCAGAAGAGATATGGGGAGATGAAATTCAACCAAAGCCCTGGCAATCCAAATCTGGTATACGAGAGCCAGTTGGTGCACAGTTTTGAGCCCACGGGTGTGCCGGTAAGACCATCTTCTACACAATTAAGGAACATGCACTGATGTCAGTATAGGACGGTGTGGAGATTACACGATGTGTAGGCGAGGAGAAGGAATAGTTCACGTACTGCAGTAGGAATGAAAGCGATGTTCACTGTGTGTTCTGTGTCTTCCGGATATATTATCCGTAGGGTCCCTAAATACCTTGTGTTGCACCGGTCGCGGCCATCGAAAAGCGATTGAATTCATAAGAGTCACGATGACGTTATGCGTATACTCCGTAGTAAAGTCTGGTGAGAGTAGTACCAGGTAGTAGCAGAAGGTAGGTATATGAAGAGATTCCATCCGCTACTCTCGCATCGAGGCCTCTTCCGCACGCGGCCAACTTTTAGTCCGGCCACCTTCCCACTATGGCTATTTTCCACCGCCACGAGCCGAAGAACATCCTCCTCATCCTCCTTAGTGTTCTCTGCCTCCCGATTTCTGCGACTATCACTCTTGCGTCTTTTCTCTACATCTGCGTCTCTAAAGATGAAGCAACACGGCCACAATTGCACGCGACCTCGCGTCGTAAAACCATACTCGTGACGGGGATTTCTATGACTAAGGGGCTTATAATCGCCCGGCTTCTCGTAAAGCACACCCCTCACCGCATCATCGCCGCCGACACAGAACCCATCCCGTTCACATCGCCAGGCCGCTATTCTCGCGCGATAGCTCAGTTCTACCGTCTCAGCTCCCCACAAGGCGCGAACACGAAGCCATACATTGACTCGCTGCTGGATCTCATAAGAAGAGAGGACGTGCACCTATGGATCAGCTGCAGCAGCGTCGTCGACGCGATCGAGGATGGCGAAGTGATGCGATCGGCGCAGAAGGAAAGGCGGAAACGATTCCACGCGGTGCAGTTCGACAGTGATGTGGTGAACAAGCTGCACGAGAAGGACGCCTTCATCGAGTACATCCAGAACATCGGACTGCTAGTCCCAGAGTCTCATCGCTGTACATCTGCCGCGCAAGTCGAGGATATTCTCACCAAGTCCGCCTCACGGAACGGCACCGAGAAACCCAAAGGAGGGAGCAAGAGATTCATCTTGAAACCGATCGGGGTCGACGACAAGGCTCGAGCCCAGATGATGACGCTGCTCCCTTTGTCCGCGGGACCCAAGGCTACCGCCTCCTACCTGTCGACGCTGAACATCTCCTCGTCCAACCCCTACATCCTCCAGCAATACATCACCGGCCCGGAGTACTGCACGCACTCCCTCGTCGTCCGCGGGGAGGTCAAGGCCTTCGTCTCCTGCCCCTCCTCCGACCTACTGATGCACTACGCCCCACTCCCCGCGGACGCGCCCCTGAACACGAAGATGCTCGACTTCACCAAGCGCGTCGCCGAGGATGGCGGTGAGGAGTTCACGGGACATCTGAGCTTCGACTTTCTGGTCGAGGGCGAAGGGCAGGATGCAAGACTCTACCCGATCGAATGTAACCCGCGCGCGCACACGGCGGTGGTTCTCTTCCAGGACACACCCGTGATGGCGGAGGCATACCTGTCTTGCTTCGAGTCGGAGCTTACCATGCGTAAACCGCTGGTGGTGCCTGCGCAGCCCGCGCACAGCTACTACTGGATCGGGCATGATCTTGTGACTCTGCTGCTCATCCCAGCCCTCACACTTCTGTTTGGAGAGGGGAGTGTGGAAGAGGTGAAGAGTGGGCTCGAGACGCTGTGGGAGCATCTCGTGCATTGGCGGGACGGGACCTACGTGGCGTGGGATCCGGTGCCGTTCTTCGTGCTGTATCATGTGTATTGGCCGAGTCGGTTCTTGGAGTCTTTGGTGAGGGGGAAAGAGTGGAGTCGAATTAATGTTAGCACCACCAAGATGTTTGCTTGTTAGTCATGATGGTGCATGTTCTGCCGGCTCTTTCAGATTCGCATCGAGGTATTCGTGACATTCGTTGAGATCGTTACCCGGAAAGCTCTTTTGTGAAGTAGAGATTTCCATGAGGCGGTTGAAATACACATTGGACTCATTCTTGACGCTATCCGCGCATACAGGATCAGCTTGTCATACCGATATCTTAATTGGCGAGCCTCTAGTGCAAGTAGTCACGTGTACCATCGGCGCCGTGGGCGAGGCCTGACGGCTGTTCAACTGTGATCAGAATGTGAATCAATTGCCCTTCTCATGTAGCAGAGAGTGTGGTCTTTGTCCGCAGGTGAGCGACTCAATAAGAAAATCAACTGGAACTGTACAGTCTTCCCCGAGCATTGCGACCGCAGAGAGTCAATCCTGGGAGGCTCGGCCCCGGAGACGGGGATGGACGCTTGGTTCACACTGCGAGAGTGGTTCGGTGCCGATGCATCAAGCTTCCCACAGCCACTCGGACGCAGTCTAGCCGGTAGCTTCTATTTTGCGATATCTCAATTTTCCACGGATGGGTCAGAGAAAGAAAATCCTTGTCCTCTTCTGGAGTTTCAATCCTAGGAGAGAACTAAAATTTGATCCCAACAAGCCAGTATGAGATAAAGCCGACACGAGGCCGGGTTGCGAGGGGCTGGGCGAGTCGTTCCGTTTGCGCCTTGTTTGTCATGTTTGCTCGTAGTGGGACAGCAACCGCTGCGCTTGACCATTGGTCAACATAGTCTCGTCAATGTTTGGCTCCTTGATCATCGTTCTGTGCTTCATGTTCTTGCCCAAAGTACAGACATCATTCTCATGGCTCTCTGTCCGCTGCAGGGTTCTCTTCGGTAGCGGTAGCTCTGCAATAGAGTAGGGCTCATGCTACTGAGCGTGTCATCAAGGTTATTTCCACGCCTATCAAGACCCACCGGTCCACAGTGGATTTACCCATACTCTCATCTAGATCAGAAGTGGGTTGCCAGCAAAACAGATCTGGCATGTCAGCAACTATTGTCGCCAGGGTTGTGCCTCTTAATGCTCTGATACCAAGAGTGCTAGACGTGGAATGTGAAGGTACACCCATTCCAGGGATTGCCGCTCTGCAGTTCGGATTAGTTTCCAGACAATGCTGACGGATATTCCGTAGAGAGGGACATAGAGACTTTGACCCCCTGGGTCTTTAGACACACCAACCTTGCCCAAGAAGACTGCTTGGACAGCTGGCCCGATGAAGACCTGACGTCGTCCTTGCTCTTTGACGAACTCTTTTCTTACCAGTCGACCATTCGAGCCCGCTCTTCCCAGCAGGATGAGAGAGGAATCGAGCGTGCGCTAAGGCCGAGTGCGAATATCACGTTGCCCCTCAAGAACTGGGAAATTAAGGATAGATATGATCACCTGGCATCTACTCGATCGCAAGGCTGGATTCTAAGGATGTTGATGAAGACCGTGTACGCGAGTCTGGACGGCGTGCGGAAGCAAGACCCCGAAGTCCGGTGAGCAGCTCGCCAGAAGTCTAGATGGACTGGATCTCACTTTTATAACTCGTTGACCCAAAAGATTCTCGGTTTACGCCTCGAAAATGAAATACGTGATTGGTGGTACACAGTACAGCGCTAGGTCGGAGGGCGAGGTTACTGTCGGTCCTCGAGGGAGGAGCATCCCGATAATCTCGTATACTGGTGTATGTGATTCTCTCCGTTCCTTCTCATATGACTGGTGGTAGTAATTTGTATGTCAAAGTGGTGGATTGGCCAAACGTGGGATGAATTTCTTCAAGAGACTCTCGGTGTGATGCTCGGTCAGCTCGCGCAGAACATTGGTGTGTGGAAGGATGATAGACTGCCGCAGGAAGAAGAGGTCTTTGTTGTTGGATTCCACGGGTATGGTATCCATATTGCGCGTGGAGTGTTTACAAGGGATGCTGTGAACAGGGTCCATTCGAGAGGTTGTTCTGCCGATGAAACCTTTGAGGTGGAGTTTACACGGAATTACAATCTCTGTCGGAAGGAGGAGTGGGACGGCGCTATGCGTGCACTTAGTAGGCTATTTCGGTATCTTTTGAGTGGTGATGCGAAAGTGAGTGGGCGGTTGGTACACGCAGAGGGGAGGTCCCCCGAGTGATGACGGTGCCTTGCAACTTGCTATGATAGAGGGTATAACCTTGTGTGGGAAGCGAAAGCTAGAATTTGGAAAGGACGATACATCCCGTGCATCATCGCATTGCTCGAGAGAGCCATTGGAAATGCGATAGTCCGTGCCGCATGATTGTGAATGCTGAGGGGGAAAGTCGGGATCACGAAGAACATTTCTGGAACGCGGGAATCCGGGGGCGAGGGGGGAGTTTATACTCCGAGGGCAGATGCGCGCCTTCCCAATTCGGCTCCGCCGATGCGCCGTGGGCGACAGGCCAACTCCACCGGCGGGCGCCGCGCCCAGCACTTCGTAGCAAATAAAATGCGGTGAGATGATTTCCAGCCGAATGGCGGTAGATGATTAATTGATTGGAAGTCGTCTGCTAGGATTCTCCGTCCGTCCGATCAATCCACTCTCAGCTGCGCCGGATCTTCTTCGGCGGGACTATTGAATGCAGCATGCATATGCGACCAAAAGGGGAACTACACAAGCAAGCCCAGTCAGGTACTACGAGGTTGCGAGATAGCTTCCCCGGTATAGTTGCGGGTGAGGGACGTTGGTAAGGACCCTGGCTTTACAGGCCAGTCCACCTTCCGCCCATTCCTGCTAGAAGTGGAGATCTGCCACCACACCAACAACCAGGGCGACTATATCGGCGCCATACGTCTCATACGTCTCATACGTCTCACCTGGTATGTTGATGAGGGCAAGGACTCTGGCTCTCTCGGGGCGGACCTGGCATCCGCAACGAAGTACGAGCTCAATCTCCAAGCTGGAGAGCATAAGACCTCGATCTTGCTGGCTCCGTCGCTTGCCTCTAGCGACTACCTGGGCTCTGGATGTCGAGTTGGACCCAATGTCCGACCTCGTCTCGTACGCCTCGAGATCGGGGACGACCGCGCCAGAGCCAGGTCGCCGTGCCCATCACGATCCAGAAATCGTCTGCGGCCAGCTCTTCATGGTAGCTCTTTAGAGCCTTCTCTCAAAGAGGGGACGGTCTCGCGTCTGGGTAGACCTTGGGTCATGAGGAACAGAAGAGAGTCTTTTTGCAGCGTGCGTCTAAAAGAGAATAATTCGTGAATATAGGGAGAGCAAGACTCCCCGTGATGTTTTACGAGATAGACAAGGAATCAATGTCCTTAGGTTATCCTTCTCCGCTCGAGGGGGAGGGGAACTCCAGTCGCGGCCCGTTTCCCGAACGTGCAGGAGGTGCTTGTAACTTACTTGTTGGAACTTGTAATTCTTGGCGTTGGCGGCGGGGTGCGCCGATAGCTTGTTCGGGACTGCAAATCAGAGAGAATCTTTACGCGCTCGCGATGGTCGATATCACGTCAACTCTCATCCATACAGCATCCTTATCTGCCTATCACAATTCACATCTTGTGAAGCAGCTACTAGGTAGTTCAAAAGCTTGTTAAGGATTACAGTCTGTAGTGTATTATTTCTTCCTGTATTTAGTATCTCTTGTCTCGTTGTTAAACATGGATGCACCTGTCAACAACTTCTTGACCGGTCGGACGCTAGTTCATTCAATGCCCACGAAACAATCAAGAATCTAAGTCTCTGACTCGTTTCTCTCCCCATTACAAAATGGGCCCTTTGAATCCGAGTGTTTCTGGATTCACTATGTTCAGTCCCAGTGCCATGTCTTTGGCATCCAAGGCAATATATTTGCTTGACAGATGAAGGCAGTGATGGACTGGAATTCGATCTGATTCTGTAGGTGCTCTGCACCTGGCTGTGATGATTGAGTAGGGACTATGACCTGCGCAGCCCTGAGAGCTGATTTCCAGCCATGGAAGAAGCTGTCTGGCTGGTGATGACTAAAACCCCAAGGGTAATCGGTTCTGCAGTTTCGATTCCGAGTTGTGGTCTCGTGTGCTGCGAGTGGGCAGTGAATCGAGCATGCATATCACCACCAAGCGACAACTTGACTTGTCGACGAAAGACATGTTCCCCACACATTCACAGTAGATGTCCGTCCTAGTGTAGGATAGCAGCACACTGCAAATGCACACGACTGGCAATTGTGGGCGTCTTGAATCCGACCGGCCTGAACTGAGCCATAAGGCTCTGAAGGCCCCAGCTCTTGAAACCGTGACAACCATTATTGATATCTGCATTATAATATTTACCATCGATTACCTGAATCGATGAAAGTCTCCCGACACCCTAACTCAGCACCGTCATCGCCGAGTCCTGCTCGGGCTCATAGTTCACGAACGAGACCAGCCGCGACAGCACGGCGAACTCCAGCTTGAACTTGATGGTATAGAAGAAAGTCTTGAGCGAGACCTGAATAATGTAGATATTGAGGTACTCGAGGACGAGCAGGGAGATGTCCATGAGGATGATGGCGGCGTTGATGCCCAGCAGCTGGTACATGATGAGGGAGCGGCGCTTGCTGCGGTTGGGGTAGAGGGTGAGCAGGCGGACGGTCTGGACGAGGAAGATGGCGGAGATGATGACCTCCTGGGTGAAGAAGACGGTCATCTGCAGCTTCTCCCAGATGGTGTAGATGCGCATGTAGCGGCTCCCGGAGTCGTCGGCGATCACGCCGTACGAGAACACGATGTGCGGGATCTGGATGATGATCGCGTCCACGACGATCATCGTGAGCACGCTGCGCAGCACCACCGCGTTGCGCACCACCAGGTGCAGCCGCGAGTATAGCACCACCGACTGCCCGGTCACCATGATCGCCCAGCCGAAGGTCGTCAGCGTGACGGACAGGTAGATCGGCGCCAGCTTGAAGTATTTCAGGAGGAGGCCCAGCGACTGCGGGACGATGCCCAGGCTGGTCGAGAGGAGGAGACTCCAGAAGTAGAGCCCCGCGTAGTGGTGGAAGGTCACGAAGATGAGCAGGATGAGTTCGAGAGCGCTGTACAGGGCGCAGCCGAGCAAGGTCGCTAGTGTCGCTTGGAGAGCTAAGCTGTCGCCGGTGTAGTGGCCGGCGATGCCCTGGATGGGCGCGGAGTCGTTGGCCATGGTTGGGGGGGAGGGAGGATCAGGCAGAGACGCGGAGCTCGAACCTCTTCTGCCTGCGACTGTCCATTCTCAAGGAAGTGTAGTCGCTGCAGTCACTTCAGCAGCATGGTGGTAGGGCAAGTAATAAGGAATGCAGGTGAGTCGACGGGAGAAGCAAACGTGCGGAGGTGAAGAAGCAGAAATTCACCGGGAGGGACTCTTCGCTCAGGTGACCAGCCTACGATCCATGGACCGGCCAGTCCGCCAGCTCGGAAAAGACGTGCCTGCAACACACTGCACACACTCTCTCTTCCTAAAATTGTGGGGTGCGTTTGTCAAAAATCCGGGGCAAAGGAACCTAACCCTGCCAGGGCCGGCCTAATCTTTTAGCTTGCTTTTGCCGACCGATCGGCGCCGATCCATGCCTGTCCAGTCACATTCCATTCTGCAGGCCCCGATCTCCCTCCGCATTCGGACCCTCAGCTGCGCTCAGGCTGTCTGTCTGTCTGTTTGACAGCCCAATTTTGGACCTGCCTGGGCAACAAACAAGTGGCCATCAGAATTCAACGGAGGTGCAGCACAAGAGTCAAGCTATGCTTGGCAAAGCATAGCCCTGAGCTTTATGCACAGAACTGACTTCTGATTAGTACTCTTACTGTCTGGTCCTATACCTCTACTCTGCCACTTTTGGTGGAGAATCAAGATTCTAGTCGATCCATTCTGGTGGTGCTGGTGGTGCTGCTGCTGCTCCTCGTCAACCTTTGGAGGGTTCAAACTTTGTGTGCGCCAAGCCTTATATAAGCAGTGTTCCACAGAAGCGGTTAGCCGTATTTGGGCCGACATGCGCACGCCTGCTTCGCGAGGCACCTACGGATTACTCACACAGCAGATTGGCAATGTGGAGTGAAATCTCAATTGCCGACCGTTGAACAAATGTTGCATACCTAGGTAGCTCACCGGTCGTCCTATGTCTCTTCTACTGCCATATCCCCACGAAACATTCATCCGTGGCAACGTTCTCAACTAACTTCAGGCCTCCCGATGGTCTATCCCTACTCAGCAGAAGGAAGCGAGCCAAGAATCCACTGCAGCAACCCGAGCACCCCCTTCACCATTTCGGTGGCAAAATCAATGCAACAGCCCCATCACCACGCAAATTAACCAACAGCAGCATCGCACACTCGCCGGGCCCCGTTAACTGTCCTGTCGATCATCTCATGGGTCCCATGGGCCGATGGCTCGCTGTCCTGTCAACAATTCCGCAGTATCATTCTCCCGCACTAGGAAGATGTCCTCGTGGCGGACTCCAAACTTGTCTACCAGGTACACACCCGGCTCGGAGGTGAAGGTCATCCCCGCTCGAAGGACCGTCTCATGGTTGCCCTTGTTGAGGTAAGGGCTCTCATGCGCTGTGGATGTTAGTCCCTCCACACTGTATGCGGGGAAGATTGGCCTACCCTTAATGCCAATCCCGTGTCCGACGCGGTGCGTAAACGCATCGCCATATCCCGCTGCACTGATGACAGCACGAGCGGCAATATCCACACTAGCCGCCGTGGCATTGACGATAAATCGGTCGATAGACTTGGTTTGCGCTTCGAAAACGATGTCCCAGACCTGTTACGGTTAGTGCCGTCCGACCCAAAGACTAAGGAAGAATGAAGGGAATTTACATCGAGTTTCTCTCTCATCCAATCGGGTACAGTAGCATCAGATGCCGGTCGTTCCAGGAACGGAGGAAAGAATGTGCGACAGATGTCAGACGAATAACCCATCAGATGGGCCCTGAGACCGTTAGACCAAATCCCCGCATCGCTGAGTTGAATACGAACCCAACATCTATCAAGACAAATGTCTCCGCTTCCAGCACCTTTGACCCATTGGTTCCACCATGAGGATTCGCGGCATTCTCGTCTATCGCAGTTGTCAGCCCAAGTCCATGTTTCCATTGGGGTTCTTGATTCCATACCAAATAACACAATGTCAAAAAATGGTTCCAATCCAGCGGAGAGGAGAGTCTTATCCAATACGCGTGCGATCTCGCTTTCAGTCAGCCCAGGAGACAGGCCTGTCTTGACTTAGCATTTGGCTTCTTTGGCAAGATCAAATCCACTCGCCTACTCACACTTTCTCATTTGCCGGACCGCCTCCACTGTCCCTGTATTCACTGCTCTCAGGATTCCAATCTCCTTCTCCGATTTGATCTGTCGCACCCGCTCCACCTCGCCCTGAAGACCAGCCACGTGGAACCCGGCCCGACCAAGCCCACGCTGAATGAAATCCCGCATCTCTTCATCAACCATGAGATGCGGTGTGCGGCGAAGGCGCGAGAATGTTTCAGCGGTTTTAAGAGTCTCATACGGATCCCAGTGCTCTTCCCACGGGATGATATCGATCGCCTCAGTGAACGGCATCCCGAGGAGTCGTGCCCGCTCCGCTTCGAACGAGGGGCAGAGGAACGACGATTTGGATTTGACTTTACCAGAGGGGAGACGCTCAGGTTGCACCACGAGCAGGAAAGGGCGCTCTTCGGGCTTTAAGGTTTTAGCGGACCGCAAACACATGGCAGCATTCAGATCATGGCACACACCTCCCAGACTTCCCATTCGGGCTGGCTGATGTTGGCGTAGTATTTGAATATGTATCCTGGCTCAACCACAAAAGCATCCACACCGTCGGCCACGAGGGCCAGCGCCAAGCGGTCGCGGCGATCTTCGAAGTCTTCCACCGTCATTGGAATGGCCGTGCCAAGGAAGGGGTATCCCGTTCCACGGAAATTGTCAATCGAGCATTTCTCGAAGTTATCCAGTGAGGTGGGGCGCGAAGCCGGTTGAATTCGCATCGTGCCACTAAAGTTCTATTTATCGGTCAGAACGAGGACTTGGGAGTACTTGAAATCGTACCCGGAAGAGGGAATATATGCCCATTCCAAGAAGAATGAGACCCATTACTGCACGCAGCCATCGTTGACGATGTAGCGGCTTCAACTGGCCCCCCTCCAGACTTTGATAATTTCGATAGTACTTCTCCATTCTTGTGATGCGTGGGGATGAAGTGGCGGGAAGATTCGACCTTAAGTAGGAGCGGGGAAGATGGCCGATTTCCCCGCACGGCTGGTCTCCTCCAACCAGAAGCCCAGTCGACCTTATCAATGACCTGAAGTAGTCATCCACAGCTCAAGTCACGGTGACAACGATAAACATCGATAACAACCTCTACTCGAATCAGCACTGCACAGGTACAGGTCATGTCGAAGGCGAGACCGCCCAACGCCAGATTTGAACAAATTGTCCAATGCTCCACTGTTCACTGGTTCATCTTTGATTGGTGCTTTTTCATGCCTCTCACATTCAAGAGCAGTCTGGGTTCAGATGGAACGTCGCCTTGACTATCCCCGTGCAAATTATCAATAGCCTGCAGTTCTTGCTTCAGCCAGTTGAGAGACACGTCTCCAAGCAAGTAATTTGTCATAGACAGTGCCTGTTGAACTCCTACGCGTCTACCAATTTCATTCAAGCGACTCGTAATCCAGGCTTTCATGCGGGGCGTGCTTCCAACACAGTCGGATGCGACAAACAGCGTCCAGTGTAAACGGATCAACCCCGATGCATCAATCAGCGATTTGTCAGAGTGAGCCGACTTGAAGAAGTAAGGGACACCGGCGCATACTTCCTCCGCTAGCTGACGGGTGACTGCAGCGCTCTGACGAATCGTCGCCCAGAGTTCATTGTTGTTGCCTCTCGATCGCCTCCACAATCGCTCGCAGACAGCGGCAATCACTTCGTGAATAACAATCCGCGTCAATCTGTACGTGTTCCACATGACAGCAATGCCAATCTCGGGGTACTCGTGGTAGTAATCGCCGTAAACATGCTGCTCAGAAGGCTTGTTCTTACTGGTGACTGCGGCGTCAAGCACTGAGTACTGCCAGCCTTGGCCGACGGTTAAGGCCCACGCAGCCAGCATAGCGTCCAATTGTAGTGCCTCTTGTATAGTTTCATGAGGGGTCTTGGCTCTCCGACCCACTTGTGCGCACAGCTCGCTGACCTTGGCCAGATACTTGAAGAATGATTCCATGGGGGACTGCTGTGGTCCCCGCATGCCGACTGTCTCCTCCGACAAGGCCATCAGCCATGCAGGAGTGGACTTCTTTCGGTACAAATTACTTAAAGTCTGCGCGGTCGGTAAATAGTTAGAACCACAAGCGGTGGCTCACGGGGCATATAGACTCACATATTGGCCGCGTAACTGTGTGAATAGGGCGAGTCCGACCGGGCTTCGTAGCTGCTCCGACCCGCGTAGCTTGATGAGGGCCATCGCACCTTCGATGTGATCTGCCCAGCGCACCATCAGCGAATGGCTCTGGCAGGTTATGATCTGAGATCATTAGGGTCAGCAAGCAATAAAACGGACTTGATATAAGCGTGGGCAGCGCACCTCGTACAGTCCCAAGACAAGAACCGCAGCGAGCGTGGCATCAGACTTGGCAGTGATGGTATCTTGCAGGGCAGTATTTGTCTCTGATAGTGCGATAGTATACTGTTGACGTGCCGCACGGGTAAGGTGAGGATTCCCGTGAATGTTGCCTAGTGCTGCCAGCCCCATGGCATTGATGGACGCCATGACAGCGGGACTCGGCTCCTGTTGTAGTAGGGAGGGTAGAAACGACAGGTGCCCAGAAACCGAGCGACGGGCCGATCCGACATGATAGGTCAGGACATAAGTAATGCCTTGGTCAATTATCGGTGTGGACATAGGCTGCAGGGCGAAAAGGTTATAAGCATTTTCGTCGGAGGATGATGATGATGCGATCTCCGACGCATCTGCCCAAGGGGATACGCTGGTGTATTCTGATTGCGGTTGCGGACGACGATTGGCCTTCTCGACCACTTCGGCAGTCTGATCATGGAAACTAAGAGCGGTTACATCGCGGTATCCGGTGCAGTTCCGCTTGGCTCGCAGACAGGAGGAACACGAGGGCCGTTTCTGGTCGCACTACAGATCTTTTAGCTCGTATAGAGAAGGTAGTCATGATAGGTATACCTTGAGCCGGCGGGCCCGGCACCAAGAACAGGCTGCACTGGGTTTCCCGCGGTAGACCATGACAGGACCGAAGTGGTTTCCTAAGAGAGCAATCAACACGATAACCTCTGAAGAGACTTGGCAAGTCTTATATCCGATGCAAGTGAACGAAGATGGAGGATGGCTGACAAAACGAGATCAAGGAGATGGGAGGTTCGAGAGAAAAAGAGTCGATGTGATCGCCGCTCTCCCCGCCGCGGGGCAGTAAGCGCTCCTTCCAGATTGGGGAATATCGAAGTGGTTACTGAATTGAGACTAGTGCTGACTGCGGGACACGACACACGCTAAGCTTTTCTTGGATTACAAGTAGGCACGCACTTCCAACTGAGGTGTAAGGTTGCTCTCAGCCTTGTGAACAACTGACTGAATTATACAGCACAGTTCAGACATTCTACTCTGGCCGGCCTCGCCGACTTGGGCTAGGCAGCCATCGAGCTGGTTTCCATCTATCCTTCAACTAATCAACGCTTGTCATGTTCATGGACGAAATCTGACCAATCACATCTATGGAGGTCCTGAGATGACAGTGGCTGTGATTTACACTTTGCTGGTGGACCAAATTGTGGCTAATCAAGCTTTATGGCCAGCAAAACACTTGCAGCATGGTGTACTGGTAGTATGCCTCCCCATGTCCAAGCCACTGAGTGCAGCTGGGCCCCCGCGATGTATGCCCGAGATGGCAGTTTCGAGTAATCATGGATGACAGGGGCGGTTACTCGCGCGGGTGGTAGTTCCTGGGGATGATAAAAGCAGCTGGCCGTCGAACTTGAATAACAGCTCTGGACAAAATCCGCTACAAGCCAAGTTTCGAGTCAGACAGTCATCGACGGCTTTTTCTACACAAGTCAATCTCATCGTCAAGCACCATGAACGCCATCTTTGCAGCTGATCTTGTCCTTTACCTGGTGCTCCTTCCCTTGGTCTTCTACATTGTCTGGACGCGCCGCTCGGGCGGACTTCTGGCATGGTACTATTTAAGTGTCTTCTGCATCGCTCGTGTCGTGGGAGGAGCGATGGGAGTACATGATAGCCAGAGCCTTGCTGCGAACATCATCGTGGGCGTGGGCATCTCGCCGCTCATCCTAGCAATTGATGGTCTCCTCCACGAAGCGTGAGAATTTCTCTTCCCAGCTAAAGATAAAATCATGAGCTCACAGTCCTTCGAAATAGTCGAACCTATCGCAACCCCGGGAGACAATGGGTCGGCTGGGCAATGGTCATCGTGGCCACAGGGTTGATGGCAACAGCTCTTGCGCTTGCCATTGTGGGTGCCTTGAACATCTATGAAGGCCATCCCAAGCCGGACAGTCTCGACCACTGGAAGACAGGCACTGGATTAATGGTGTTGGTCTGGGGTTTGGAGGTGATCTGGGCGTGTATCCAGCTCCTGCCATCGCAGCGACGGAAAGATGCCTTCTCGTTTCATGCTGGTACCACGGTGTGTATCTCGTCCTGCTTGAGTGAATTCTTTACTGATTAATTATGGCTATCAGCTTCTTCAGGGATCTTTTCTGGCATTGTTCTTTGTGGGTATCCGGGCTATTTACCAGTTGGTCGCGGTGTGCACGCAGCGGAAGGATCTCAGCTCCAGCACTGGAAGTTTGGCAGTGCGAGTGATTTTGGTGTTTCTGCCAGAGGCCTTTACAGTCTTCTCGATGGTGCTTGTGGGTGTGCAGACAAGGAACGTCAGGAAAGGTTGATCGTGCAACGCTTTCGTGGCCGGAGATAGTATGACATATATCTTCGATTCGCTTACTGGTCTGCTACATGCGTGTGATTTATTTTCTGTCGATCATGTACCATATTGGTTTATAGAATTGCATGTATTGGAATTCATTCGATCTGGTTGATTCATGTTTTCACTCAGCGGATTTGTCTAGCAGGTGGTTTCCTCTGGCCAGAATCGTCCTTGAAGCGCCCTAGCAGGTCCAGGGCTTCAACTTACATCTTTTCCATGCATTCTGTCAGCAAACTGCTTATGAACCTTGTGACGAATTTCGTGTGCTTTTCAGATAGCCTTTCAAGCATTTTTGAAGCGCCTTGGAGTAATTCACTATACACCTTCAAAAGCAAGTTCTGTTGTATTCCTCGAGACTTACGGCCTGAATCTACAGGCCTTCGAAACTCTCCCCTCTCTTGGAAAAGAAAAGCTCAAGTCATGCGACACTTCCGAAAAAGCCATTCAAACCAGTTACTTCAGCGAGAGATCGAGCATCTGATAGATCACTGTTTAGCACCCTAGAAAAAGCTCTCCTAGAATGGCGAACCTGTCTGGTAGCGCTTACTTTACTACTGTAGGCGCTCATCTGGAAGTGACAGACGGAACCATGACACTGTCGGCAAGGCTCGCTGCAGGGTAGGCATACTATCGCGATAAGCAGGCACTCTGCCGCCCTAACAGGAAAATCTTTGCCCCCAAACCGCCCTTCAATTTCTTCTGAAATAGTCCCTTGAGAGATATCGCCCGCGGTCTGTACGCACAACCCAAATTTTCACTACTCCACGTGGTCGCAGATCGCGTCCGTCCCGTAGGTCCACCGAGTGGGTTACCGGATTGGGCAAGCGGCGAGTTGGGTTGGGGCCCGCTGACTACAGAAGGGCGCGAGCGCTGCGCCCCAACAGACGGGATGGTCGGCCTCCAGGCTGAAACAATCAATTTGCTTGTCGGGACTGAACTAAGCTTCAGCTTCCACGGCTTGGGTGTCAGCACAGACCCACTGTTGTTGCGATGAGGCTGACAACACGGGCGCTTCGCTGTACTGACGTCAACCAGCCAATCAGATCGCCGCTCCCTTCGGTATCGCCTTGATTACTCCATTCGGTAATCAGTCAGGGAGCAACAATAGAGGAGTAATGAGTGTGCTATACGGGTGGTCGGCAGACTGAATGCTCAAATATATAAGTCCCTAACCAGAAAGTCACAGCGACACGAATAGTCCATCAACAGAACAATTTCACATTTCTCCTAAACCGACCGGAATCCTCTTTTGACAAGCATCTCCACTGCCCCAAATTCGGCTATCATCATATACTCCACCTGGGTCTGAACTATAACGGCATCGATCATCCAGCTTACCCTGCTACATCATGTGCCTCCTACTCCCTTTCATCCTCAAGAAGCGGTCCAATGACCGCAAACAAGAATCGGCACGCGCAGGTCCACGACTAGTCAAGTCTGAGCGCGAATCGGCATCGAACTATAACCCCAGACAAGAGGTTCCACTATCCTCATCAGACAGACGAAGCTAGCACCAAGGTGAGAGAGTCTCCGGCAAATTTGAGGTCCGTACAGCTAATGATGGAAAAAGGCCCCGTCGGATTTGGGACTGTTAAGTGAAATGTATACTGGGTGAAGCGAACTTGGGGGTTGGGGGGTTGGGGGGGTGCGCAAGTCTAGGACCAAGAATTATAAGGCATTTGGTTTACACAACAATAGCATTCAAATATAGATTTCTAACTCATCACACTTCCTGTGAGACATTTTATGATTTGTAACAGCAGTTTCTGCCCGTGGATTACAATACAAGCAGCACGTATCATTATAGTATACACCAATTCAAACACCAAACCACCATCCCGAACCCCCAACCCCTACAAAGCAGCGGAAGCTCCCCCCCTCAACGCCAACTGCTGCCCCAACACCGCCTCCACAATCTCATCCTGGCCCCGCCACTCCATGCCCAGAACCCGCTCCGCCGTCCGCGTATCCACCGTCCACCCCTTCTCAAACGGCCCCTGCAACCGGCACCCAACCCCGGGATACTTCCGGCGCACCAGCTCGGCCACCCGGTCCCACGACCCCGGCGTCGGCGCCGACAGCAGCACCTCCGTGCCCGGGGCCACCTCCCGCTGCAGCGCCCGCACATGCGCCTCCGCCACGTCCCGCACGTCGACCCACGCGTTCGCCATCCCGGGCTTCTCGGCCTGCAGCGTGTTCCAGAAGAACGCGTTCATGCCCCCGATCTCCTCCGGGGTCGTCTGGATGAGACTCTCGCCGAGCACGAAGGTCGGGTGGAAGGTAATCAGCGTGAATGTCGGGTGTTGCGTGGCCAGGAAGTTGCGGGTGGCGTCGTGCGCGGCCACCTTGGAGGCGCTGTATTTCAGGCCGTGGCCTGAGAAGCCTTCGGGGATCGGGTCGGGGAGGTTGATTGGGATGGTTTCGTGGGTGTTGTCTGCTTTTGTTAGCTTTCGCTTTCTCAAGACTCGAGGGAGGAAAGGAAATGGGAGGCTGATGGTATGGACGTACCCGTCACGTAAACCTCCTTCTCGCGGAGAGCATCCAGGGGGGTTAACGCCAGCACAGAGGACATCACCACTACCTTCTGGACCTGCGGGAACGCTAACGCGGAATACAGGATCGACTCGGTGCCCTTGACGGCCGGGTCGATGTAGTCGGCTTGCAGGTCGGACCCGCGGCCGGGCATGGGCGAGGCCAGGTGGAAGATGTGGTCAACGCCATCGAGGGCGGGCGTGAAGGCGTCGCGCGGGGTGATGTCGGGGATGATGCAGGTTTCGATCTGCTGGGGACTGAAGTCGGGGTAGCGGGCGCGCAGTGGGGCCTCCTGGGAGGCGTGTCGGATGGACAGGCGCACCCGGTATCCCGCCCGCAGGGTCGCGAGGACGACCTGGGAGCCGATGAAGCCGGTCGCGCCGGTGATGAAGACTAGAGGGGCGGTCATTTGGACAGTGAAAGAACGATGCTTGATGCTGAGTCGGTCATTAAGTGTGCCAGCAACGAGTGGTGTTAAATACCACCATCTTTGTGGTGTGTGAGCCAACTTGATTTGTGCTACCGACTTACACGGCCGGTTCACTAATCATCCCGCGGGGACGGGGGGACCCCGACGGACTGGTTCACTAATCACTAACTCCGCGCCAATCACCACACCATCAACGGCCCTGATCGGTGTAGATCACTAATCTTACATATCTACTCGAATGCCAAGACTTGACTCGAGAATATTCAGCCACGAACACGACCATGAGATAAAAGACCCCATCCCACATAGTAGTCAGAAGCTTATCGATCCCCCAGCCCAAATCCCATCCTCCAGTCAACTTAGTATCTCATCACCCGAACTATTCCCATCTACTGTACACTCAAGCAAACCCAATCCAACCAGATTACCCACCTCGAAACCCACCAAATCCCAAATCCCAAAATGCCCCTCTGGCAAATCTACTCTCCCCCCGGGACGTTCACTCCAGAAGCGAAATCAAGCTTCGCGACCGACATCACAAAGAGATACACCTCCATCGGCCTCCCCGCCTTTTACGTGGTCATCCAATTCCACGAACTCAAGCCGGAGGATGTCTACGTGGGTGGCCGGGAGGCGACCAAAGCCGAAAGGCCCTTTGTACGGGCGGTCGTCACGCACATCGCGGTCGTGCAGCCGGACAGCGACGCCGCGTATCGTCGCACGACCAACTGGCTTGATAAGGTCTTTAAGGAGCATGTGCTGGATAAAGGATTCGATGTCGAATACCACGTGGAGGAGACGGAGCGGCGGCTGTGGAAGATTAACGGGATGATTCCGCCGCCGTACCGGAGTGAGGAGGAGAAGGTTTGGGTGCGGGAGAACCGGGCGGTGGAGTACGATGGGGCTTTTGCTGAGGATGGAGAGGGGAAGACAGGCGGGAAGGCAGCGCTTTAGTGATGGGACTTGGTTTTCTTGGGTTGGATGTAGTTCTAATAGGATGAGCTTACGGAATGTTATGGAGCTTTTCGTGGTTGGAAGAGTGTAATGGTTTATTTTATTGTCTCTATCGATGAGCAACTCTCAATCATGCAGTCATGGTTTATCGTAAACCCCCCTGTACGCAGTCTAATCACTTGCGGAAAGGCACCGGCTCGGGCAAGGTGGCAGGCGTGTCGTTGCGCGCCCGCCACTGGATCAGATGATCGAAGGAAGGTGCATACTCGACACGAGGGGTAAAGGGCTCGAAGTCCCAGAGATAGCCGAGAGTTCGCAGGATTGACGAAGCAGAGTACGACACCGTCTCGCCTTCCACATCTGTACCCTTCTGCTCGACGTATCCCTTGCCCACCCACGGGGAGATCAGCAAGGTCGGGATACGGCCGCCCAGGCGGTTAAAGGGGAAGGTGTATTCCTCGCCACTGGGGGTGGTCGCCGTGTAGGTCAAGTTGTCTGGCGCAGGAGCCAGAGGAGGAGGCACATGGTCGTGGAAGCCACCGGTCTCATCAAAACTAAGGATGAACAGCGTGTCGGACCACTGCGGACCATTGCGCAGAGCCTCGTAGACCCTCTTGATCAGCTTCTCACCATCCGAGATGAGACCGCTAGGGTGCATCGAGTTGGTGCCCACTCCGCAGCAGGATGGATTGAGATAGGTGAACTCGGCAAGCTCACCCGCCGCCGCATCCGTGTAGAACTGCTCCAAAGGCTGGACTTGGTTGGTGCGATTGGCAGTGTAGGTCCAGTCGTAGAACTCGGCATCTGGACCCGTGCCGCCCGCGGTATCGTAGTAATTGATCCAGGTGTGATTTGTCTCGCTCAGTTGCTGGAAAATGGACCGTTGAGGGAAGGCATGTACGGTGAAAGCATCGTCATTGCTGCCGTGGCCATATGAGGTCCCCGATGTCAACGCCGCCCGGTTGGGATCGGTGGGCTGTTCAGGGATTAGCATTGCTGCATTACATCCGCTGCATTGGACGACTTACACCTGGGATATCGGAGTGCCAGTGGTTGAAAACAACATAGTTCTGCACCAACTGGGTGAGAACCGGCACCTGGTCTTCGGTGTAGTAGTTCATGACTTGGGTGGATAGCTGGGTGCGGTTGGCTTTGGCCCCGTATATCCGCAGTTGCTCGTGCACAAAGCCCTGTTGGCTGGGAGTCAATGCGCCCGATGCGATCGCCTCATTGTCCGGCGTGAACGTGCCATAAAACTCGATGTTGTTGCCGTACACCGCGTGATCAGGATCGTCGGTGACAGAGTCGTAGTCCCATGCCGCGCTGCAAACAGTGCCCTCGGCTGGGTTGCTCACGTTGTAAGGGTTGCAGAAGGGACCGTTGTTAATGGGGTTCTCAAGTCCCCTGATCGTCTGTCCACCAAGAAGGTTGTCGACGGAGCGGTTTTCCATGACCAACACCACGACATTCTTGACTTTGTCTTTGAGGTTGCTGATGGATGAATGCGAGTGGGCGTGCCGTGACGAAGCACCGGGCAAAGCTGAGGCAGCGGCCGCAAAGGCCAGAAGGCCGATAAGGGCGCTAGAATGCATGATATCAAATGTATGATGCTGATAGTGACAGCAATACAAACATGAGAGGGATGAGTCTTGCTATTTATCTCTTAAGAAGACCCGTCGCGGGTCGAGGAATTGCAGCTGTCCCTCCATGATGCCCCCACGTGCCTGCCTGGAATGCATGGACGGAGAAGCCCTCATTGCACCTGCATCTTGCGACGGACTATCATACCCACCTGCATCGCGCAGGACAGACAAAAACCGGCTGAGTGGAAAGTGTCAACCTCGTTGACAGACGGCCCTGACACCAATGGGAGAATTGCTGATGACCACGAGAATGGAAAGTAGAGACTCCGGCCGTTGTCCCTGGAGATCCCTGCCTTTTTGATGCAGGGGATCGGCAATCCCGTGGGCATCTTAAGAATGCGCATTGGATGAATGGAGCAATCCCGGCTGGATGCATGTTACTAACAAATGGATTAGATTCAGGTGCCAAGGGAATTTAAGATGAGTGCAGAGAAGAGGAGAAGCTTGAATCAAAAGGGCTAAGTTGCGTGGTTGTGGAGAAAGAGCAGTCGGGAAATGGCCGATGGTGACATTTAGTGGGGTCGCGTCAAACCAATCTTCTTCACGTCAATTAGCACCATGTAATCTCTCAATTTTGGATTTGTCCGTTGCTGCCTTTCACCATATATGCGAAGTGCGTATTCTAGGCAGTCCAAGAGCCGTGGTGCTCTGATACTAGAGACCTATTGTTATCTTGCAAGGAATGTACTGTGTTTTGGCTGAGTAATCTGGCTAAATAATTGGTAGGTTACCCCGCACTGCACTCAATATTGTGAACTGGCGCAACATATTCAGAATTTATAGGTTACACCCTTTTTAATAATCCTCAGGAACAAAAGGTACAATGCTAATCATTAAAGACCCACAACTCAGAGCACGTTCCTCTTACTGGCATACTTCGTCCTCGCCAAACATGCACCAACACAGATGCTCATTTGAAAGCCAATTGCTGGTCAATAACATCGCTGACTTGTTCTTCCATCCCCTTCCATGTCAATCCCAAATCTCTCTCAGCCTTTGACGTGTCGAGCACATAGCTTGGTCCTTCTGTAGCCTGGATACCGATTGGCAGACTCGGATAATGTTGACGGACAAAAGACTCGACATCTGCCCATGATCTTGGCGGTGCGGCCAACAGATATGACTGAAGTCCCTGTATAGAGCTGTCCAAAACCTTCACATGTGCTGCAGAAACGTCATGAACATGAACACCCCGGTACTGAGCAGCAAATAGTTTCCCAGTTGTGATCGCCTGGTACAGCATGCCGCAAGTGCCCCCAAGCTGATCCGCTGATTCCTGTGCGTGATTGTGGCCGAAGACAAAGACTGGATGCAGAGTAACCACATCAAATTCTGGATTTTGGTCACGCACAAAATCCAGCGTTGCTTTGTAAGACGCGACCTTGCTGGCATGATACTGTTCCATCGGGCTCAACGAAGCAACCTGGGCTGCGTCGACATCTTCAACATCCGTCGTTTCTACCACAAAACGCGTTAACGGGACTGGTGCTCGAGATACCTCATAGGATGAGAACCATACCTTTCACAACCAACCCATCTCTAGTTGGCCCTAACGGAATAATTGACAACGCCGAGGCAGTCACGACAACTTTCTTGATGCTTGACACCTTGAGGGCGGAATGCAGGATTGAAACAGTTCCTCGGACGGCAGGGCTTAAGAGATCATCCCCGGCACCGGGCAGCGGAGAGGCCAGGTGTAAAGCATAATCCACACCCCGTAGTGACTCGTCGAAGCATCCATCAATTGTCATGTCGGGAATGACAGCAAACTCCAATTTCTCTGCATAGCGGTCATAAATCCGCTCGAGCTTGGTCGCCTGCTCAGCACGACGGACGACCAGCCGCACGCGATAGCCAGCCTTCAGTACATCCCAGACCACCTGGGAGCCGATGAAGCCGGTCGAGCCGGTAATGAGAACAAGAGACATTTTCTAAGACGAGGCGAGAATCTGAGTTAGGTTGAATTGAATTGATGTTGGTAACTCTGGATCAACTACTACCTACTGCAGGTCTATGAGCCTGATATACCAGGGCTATACCTCCATAGCTGACAAATGGCCAGGCAAGTTTCTTTGTATACTAGTAGACATGATCTGAGAAAAGATTAGTGATCAGATTCCTCGGCTTCGGGTACACCACCAGAGTAAAGTACTCCGTATTCTAGCTCCACTCATCGATGGCTTTTACGAGTTGCAGCCAGCTTCTATACGAGCCTTACGGGATGCTGCCGCGGTCTTTGCGGCATTTCTTGTAGATAGTGGTGATTATTAAGTGTATACGTAGACATCATAATGTTATGGCATCATTCATCGGCTGCTCGATCGATAGTGCGCTATGCGCGACTTGCCTGTTTGAGGGTATTGTGATTAAAAAGCTTCTCAACCACATTCTGGAAGTTTCCTGATTATAGATGGGGAGCCTCTTGGTTCTACACCTCTTTTGTTTGGCGCCTGGTCTTTGAACCCAGTTTACCTTGAACAAGTTCCGATCAATCCTCTCCGAAATATATATTTTGGCGATCCAGCGGTATGGGTCGTCGCGGAAGATAAGTAGTAGGGATATAACTTACAGGCCGACTTGATAAAGAGACTAAGATGTAATGGGTAAATTTTGATAGCTTTAAGAGTACAGTAATCAACAGTTATCATATTTACACGGCGAGAGGGCTTCTGTGACAGATGTGTACTGTACTTCAAGGTTATTAATGGTGTTGTTGCCTGATTGACTAGGCTGCAGAAGGCCCCGGTCGCAAATCTCCAGATGTCAAAAATAGGATTAGCGCGAAAGGCGGATTCCCCCCTGGCTTCTATTTTCGATCCGGAGTCTTCGTTCGCTCCGGCCGTCCCGCGTCAACACCGGCGGTCGGTCTGACAGACCGATGAATCAAACGCAAGTGAAACCTCAATGACGCTTTCTTTTAAGGTTACTGTCACCACTTGATCGTCTCTTGACTGTCTTCTCGCGAAAAGAGAATGTCCCCATGTTCTCCCCGCGTGCCTCCTCCAAGGCCGGTCCCCGCTGGGTTCCCCGCCGCCGATATGGGTTCCGCCGACGCGTCGCTCTCCTCGTGGGCCTCGGCTTAGTGGTCTGGACAATGCTCCAGGTCCTCGCAATTCACCACCGTATCGCCCTCGTGGATGTCCGCCCTCCTCCCCCCCTACCCTCCGACCGTATTTTCATCGCCAGCACTCATTGGAACAACGAGCGTATCCTCCGAAGCCATTGGAACGACGCCGTCGTTGACCTGGTCAAAACCCTTGGGGCCGAGAACGTCTTTGTGAGCGTGTTGGAAAGTGGTAGCTGGGATGACACCAAGGGAGCCCTTCGCGAGCTGGATACAAGACTAGATCGACTTGGTGTGCGACGCAACATCACTCTGTCCGATATAACACATCAGGATGAAATCTCTGCTCCGCCCGGGCGTGATGGTTGGATCAAGACCCCGCGGGGACGGACAGAGCTTCGACGCATTCCATACTTGGCTCGGCTACGCAATTGGACCTTGCAACCACTGGAAGACTTAGCCCGAGAGGGAATTACCTTTGATAAAGTGCTTTTCCTGAATGATGTCGTGTTCACGGTATGATCAACTTTAATACTTGCAGAAACCAAAAGATTTGTGACTAATGGGTGAGGCTTCTAGGCCGACGATGTAGCGACCCTGCTAGATACCAATGACGGGGTCTATGGGGCTGCTTGCTCCCTGGATTTCTCCAAACCTCCTTTATACTACGACACTTTTGCCCTGCGTGACTCCCAAGGTGATGAACACGTCATGCAGACCTGGCCATACTTCCGCTCTGCCAGCTCGCGCAGAGCCCTCATCAACATGGAGCCAGTCCCAGTCAAAAGCTGCTGGAACGGAATGGGTAGGTGGCTTAGATGTTCCTGGTGTGCCTCAAAACTGACCCTTATAGTGGTAATGCCCGCCGCGCCCTTTGTATCCTATCCACCACTGCGATTCCGTGCGGTTCCCGACTCCCTTTCGCTATCCCACCTTGAAGGCTCAGAGTGCTGCCTGATCCACGCGGACAACCCTTTGTCACAACTCCACGGGGTTTACCTTAATCCCCAGGTCCGCGTAGGGTATAATCCAGAAGCGTATGCTGCGGTGCATCCGATCCGGGCGTGGCTGTCCTTGCAAAATCTTGCCGTGGCTCTGTGGGAGAATCGGTTTCTACGCTGGACGACCTCTTCCTATTTCAAGATGCAAGTCGTTCGCAGTCGTGTCATGAAGTGGGAGAAAGATCATCCTCAGCAGCAAGAAAGCGGTGACTTTTGCTTGATCAATGAAATGCAAGTTCTGGTTGCTAACGGTTGGGCGCATGTCTGAGTTTGCAGCAACATATGCTCCACTTCAATTGAGCAAGAGCTCGCAAATCCATCCAGCCCCAGCTATTGTGACGAATATGAGCTTAGCATGTTGCATGAGCTTGAAGTTTGGGCCCCTCGGCAATAGCCACGCCCTTACTACAGAGATTCGATGATCGGCTGCATTTTGGCTCATCCATATATCTGGAAGGATCGCCAAAGGTATTTGTCGCCTATGTCTTTGAGAAGACAGCTGCTTTGAGTCAATGCCCAATATCGAATTACCAGTCCACGAATTTGTGTCATATCTCGTCCCGCTCACGCCGTTGGTAATTACGGGCTTGAAAGGGCGGTGTACGCTGCTGGACAGCGCAAACATTGCCAACCCTTTATGCGGATCTACTTTCTTCCACCGAATCACAATTAAGCATTTCGTGCCTCAGCGAGGAGGCAAGATGGGGCCTTTGGTTCAATTATTTCCAATTTCAAGCTGAAAGCTACACGAACTTTAACATTAATCCAACAAAAACATCGCTTCAATCAAATCTCAGATGCATCAAGACCAATCGCTTCAAACATGATGAAACCCCTTCCGGTCCCAGAAAGAAATAAACCTCTTCAACAAGTGCGCGTCAAATGGTCGAAACTTGATCTCTGCATTCTCACTGAGAGCCTTAAGTGCATTGTCGCATCGATAGACCGGACTGTATTGGCTAGCTTCCCATCGCGTTAACTGTCCCAACACTCGCTCCTGGAACAATGGCATCAACGGCGTCAATAACCCGTCTGCATCGCTGTGGGTCACCCTCTCAACCCACTGTTCAAAATCGAGTAGTTCGAGGGGATAGCCTGCCTCCTTGAGCACGTCGCAGGTTTGTTCGACCGTGACAGATTTGCTGACATCCGGTGACAGCAGGCTGTAGGAGCGACCCAGATTCTCATTGCGGGTCGCAATAGCCATCATTGCGTCAACCACGTAGTCGACTGTCACGTACTCCAGACGTTGATCCACCACTCGGGGAAAGGCACCGATCTTGATGGAGCCTATCAATAGGCGGGCCACGAAATCATCAGGGTTCATGGCTCCTGTCTGGCTGTGGCCAACAACAAAACCTGGCCGGTAGATGGCCACCGGCAAGCCACGGTCCCTCATCCGGCGCACCATCGCCTCCGCTGTCCACTGGCTCTGCGCATAACCCAGGTCATACCGAAGGCCCTGAATGTGTGGCTGAAGGGGATCGTCCTCGTAGATCTCTTCTGTTCCCAGGATGTTCCCTGTTGGCCCCCAGACATCAATACTAGATACGTAATGAAAGCTCTTACGTCGACCTGCGGCAGCGAGGTGAAGAATGTTCCTTGTGCCAACGACGTTTGTCGTGCGGTGCTCTCGGTATGACTCGCAAAAGTTGACCTTGGCTCCAAGGTGGAAGACCACTGATGCCCAGTTTGAAAGCCACGTAAACTTGTCCTGTCCGAGGCCGAGATGCCAATCGGTGAGGTCGCCTTCAAGTACGATGATCTTCTGCGTGAATTCAAGCTTGTCAGGCCAGACGTCGTATCGTTCAAGAGCCTGCTGAACCCGAGCCCAGGCACTAACGTCTTCCCTGCTACGCGCGAGGCATGCAATCTGCTTCACTCCTGGTCGCTGCATCAAGTTAGACAGAAGGTGCGCACCCACGAACCCGGTCACACCGGTGATGAACACACGACCCTCGCCCTCGGCCTCCCATCGAGGCACCATGTCAATGTCATCAACAAGAAGCACATCTTGCTTCCAGACCCGCGTATCGTCAGGTGCCTTGCTTTGTCGAGGCTCGCTAGGCTGGATCAATTCCAGCATTTGGTTGAATTGAGAGTGACCGTGGAGATCGTGCATTGAAACCTGAACGTCAAATTCTTGGCGCATCTTGCTAATCAACGAGGCAGCCTGCAGTGAGCTGGCGCCTAGAGAGAAGAAGTCGTCATCATCAGACACCTCTTTGGAAAGATGCAACAGGTTTGTCCACAGAATCCGAAGTTTTTCTGCTTTGTCATGTGGCCCTTCATTGTTGGGGGCTGTGCTGTCGGTCTTATCCTCCTTTTGCTTCTCCTGCAAGGCATCTAAACGCTGCTGGGTCAAAGCTTTACGGTCCACTTTGCCATTAGGCGTTAGTGGAAAATCGCTCAAGAACTCAATAGCGTTAGGAACCATGTAATGGGGAAGGTGCTCTCGAGCGTAGTCCATGAGTGATTCCTCGTCCAGATCTATAGCCGACACAAAGGCAACCAAGGCATGGCCTTCTTCCTCTGTCAAAGGTGGCTGATGTATAAGAACTGCCGAGTGAACCGCATCGTGAGACATGAGCGTTCGCTCAATCTCGCCAAGTTCGACCCGAAAGCCTTCATGCTTGACCTGGGAGTCGGCCCGGCCAATGAAATCCAGGCAATCGCTGTTGTCGCGCCACTCAGCCAAGTCTCCAGTTTTGTACAGACGCACCGTGCCTTCGCCAAGGCCCAAGTCCTCTCTGCCCAAATCCACAAACCGCTCTTCGTTCTGCTCTTCTCGGTTCAAGTATCCGGGCGTCAATTGTGGTCCGCCAAGGTAAATCTCCCCTTGCTTGGCGCTCTCATGCACGGGTTGTTGATCTTCGTCAAGTAAGACGAGCTCCAAATCCCCCACTGCCTTACCGATGCCAATGCGGTCTCTGCCGGTTTCTTCAAGTGTGATCTCCTGCATAGTAGCCAGAGTCGCACACTCGGTTGGCCCATAGGCATTCCAAAGATGCCCAGGAGCGCCTTTCTCCAGCACATTTCTCATGGCTCGCACATTTGCCACATCCCCTGCGGTAATGACATGTCGCAGAGTCGAAAATGCTGTTGGGTCTTGAGTACTAGTGATAGTAAATAGGGCAGTCGTGATGATCATCACGGTCAGCCGGTGTTTCGAGATCATTTCAGCCAATGTATCCGCGCTGATGGCCGAGTCTCGCGGGATAGCGACCACAGTAGCACCTGAGATCAAGGTTACCCAGATTTCATACAAGCTCAGGTCAAATCCCGGGTTGTTGAATTCGGCAACACGGTCACTCTTCAGCAAGGGGGTCGTTGGTGTTTTGTTGGCAAGATGCAGGATGGCGTCGGCGAGGATCTGAACTGGTTTGGGTTTTCCAGTCGACCCAGACGTGAAGAGAATGTGGCTGCGTTTGGACGGGTCCTTGAACCCCTTGGGAAGCTTCTCATCGAGCGTCTTTCCGCCGGTCACTTTTGGAATCTGGATGAGCTTTCGGCCTGGCCAATCCAGCGAGGAGTCCTCGCCGATTAGGATAGTCTTGACCTCGATTTCCCCCAAAAGGTCCTTGATGCGCTGTTCTGGGATTGATGGCTCAAGTGGGACACAGGTTCCACCAGCCAACCGCACCGCCAGCTGGGCAACAACCTGGTCGATACCAGGGCCTAGCACGATACCCACAGGCTCGTCAATGTCAAGGTCTCCCAGCTCGTACGCCAGATGACCTGCTTCTCCGAGCATCTCGGCGTAGGTCAGGGACATTTGTTCGTCTTCGACGGCGACAGCATCCGGATTCTCTTGGGCGTGGCCGTAAATAATTTTCTCCATGATGAATTTGTTAGTGGCTTGAGGTTTAGTGATATTGTAGTAAATGTATGCTCGCTGATTGTTTCTGGTTTCTATAATCTTGCGCCTTCGTCGATGATTGTGCTGCTTTCCTCGCTTTCAAAGCCCTTGACGCGGCTTTATATCCTCGAGCCTGGTCATTATCCCCATACCGAAAGTCACACTCGACGATTCTGTTCAGATCGACGCAGCACGATTTCATACCATGACGTATGTGACCTTATGGTTAACCTGCTATCTCGCTGTCTGGTTCTTCACATCTTCGGTAATTGAGGCCTGGAGGGCCACACTTGAAGATAAGAGACGTCATTTAATGCCTGAAATGTTCGTGAGCATGAACTCTAAAGCAGACTGTAAATAATGACATCTGACAACCTGCTTTCTCTACTGCAGGGCATATCTTGACTGGATGGCTGATTGCACCGACGAGACTGTCAATGAGATGTCAAACCAGCCTGTCGGGACTCATCGTTGTTTTACCGCAAATAGCGGTCGCTTCAGCTGGTCGTGACGCTACACCACAGGTGACCTGCTGAGAAGCCTCCGCGGGCCAGGTATCCGATGAACGACCACCCCTTTTCCGATTACCCTTGCAGAGAAGGGTAGAACAAGAAATCGCTCACATGACTTAGATTGGTCCTTTCGAACCACACTCTGCACCGGCAAGTACACAAACAGGGAAGGTGGTAACGGCTGAGTCCTTACAATCAGTAAGGGGGTGTGGCACAGACATTCTCGTGTAGGCTGATGTCATTCCACAATCAACACAGCTTCCAAGCTGTGAAGAATTCTGAAGAAACGAGATTTTGAACATGATTTGATGTGATTCGTGGGTTTTCCAAGCGCTGTAGCTTGTTGGCAATCTGTCAACCTTATCCTGACGCACTTCCCGCCGATCCTCGCCACCAGGGTCTAATGCTGTTCTGGTCGCAAAGTTTGGATGACTTCAGTCATTTGCAAATGGGAGTGAATGTGCTTGATAGGCAGAAAATCAGGTTGTCGTTGATGTCGAAGATTACCCGGGTTGAAGTAGGTGCGGCATAAGGTCCTCCCTCCACTGGCGGCAAAACTACATAAACCCGCTCAATCTCCTGGTGGGCTGTAAAATGACAAACAAAGAAATCGTTTGCTGTGAACACTGGAACCATTGCTTCCAGCTTGAATACCATTGAACATGTCCGGCGAGAAGATCCTCAATTGCAAGCTCCAAACTCAGTTGGAGCAGCGTGAGCGCCAAAAGCGCCTCATGCAGCCCCCCAGCCCCGGGATGGTCAACCAACTTGTCGACTTCGGGTCCAACGACACCCTATCCATCGCGACCTCGCGGGCGCTGACCAAGGGCTTCCGGGAGCAACTGGACGCGCACCCCAACTTCATCGTGGGCAGCACCTCGACCCGCATTTTCGAGGGCACAAAGCACTACCTGGACGACATCGAGCGAGACCTGGCCCGCTTCCACAAGGCGGAGGCGGGCCTGTTCTTCAATTCCGGCTTCGACGCCAACGTCGCCCTGTGGTCGATCGTCCCGCGTCCGGATGACGTGGTCGTGCATGACGAGTACATCCACGCCAGCATCCACGACGGGATGCAGCGCGGTCGCGCACAGACTCGGTCGTTCGCGCACAACGACCTGAAAGAATTCCGGCGTGTCCTCGAGGACCTCCGCGATAACCAGAAGGGGTCCAGGGACGGTAAGAGCGTGATCTTTGTGGCGGTCGAGTCGTTCTACAGCATGGACGGCGATGTGGTCCCCATCCAGGAGATGCTGCGCATCTCCCGGGAGGTGCTCCCGCAGGGCAATGTGGTGTATGCCATGGATGAGGCCCACTCGAACGGGTTGATCGGACGGGATGGATCTGGGCTGGTGTGTCATTACGGACTGGAGAAGGAGATTGGGATCCGGGTGCATACTTGCGGCAAGGGGATGGGGTCGACGGGAGGTAGGTTGCCTTTTGATTTGATCACTTGGAGAGTCCCACTGACTGGTCCGTGGTAGCCGTTGTCCTGTGCTCGGAAACCATGCGCCTGTCCATGATCAACTATGCTCGCAATATCGTGTTTTCGACGGCGCCGTCGTTCGTCACCGTCGCGGCTGTGCGCGCGGGCTACGAGTTGGCCGCAAGCGAGGAGGGCGAGCAGGTGAGTCGATCGCCGCGGTCGTCTCTACCATCAGTACTAACAAGTTCAGCGCCGCCGTCGATTGCAGGACAATACGCGCTACTTCGAGCGCGTGGTCACCCAACACAAACAATGGGCCGAAGTCAGCAAGCAGGGTGTTATTCGGATTCCCGGATCAGAGGACTGGGGATCAGGTCCTTTCGAAACACCCATCTTTGCCTTAATCACCCCTGGCGGCGAGGAGAATGAGCTCGCGGACCATATCCGGGGGAATGGGTATTGGGTCGACTCGGTGCATTATCCGATTGTGCCAAAGGAGCTGGGACGGGTCCGGCTCACGGTGCATGCGGATAACACCAAGGAGCAGATCGAGGGCGTGGTCGGGGTGTTTATGGAGTGGGCGGGGGCTAGAGTTAAGAAGGAGGGGAGGAGGGCCAAGTTGTAGGTTGTATGTCTTCGTTCTGGTCTATTGTCAATTGATGTGAGTAGTCCTGTTGCTTGTGCCTTGTCTGCTTTTTGTCTTTCTAGTCTGGGTTATGTTAATATACTGTATGTCATTCCTGGACTATGGTTGTTAGTTGGGAAGGGGCTTTTCTACCCAGCCCGCTAGGTCTTCTGTTAGACTTTTGGAATAGGCCTTATGATAGAGGGAAATGCTTGGTTAGATACAACATGAATTGAATGTGTGAGTACAGGGATAATCATGAGGCAAGAGTTGTCACGTGGTGATTGACCAGAATAGTGTTGCTTCAGTGGAGTCAGGTGACTGCATAAACATACCTTGGGCATGACACTTTTATAGTGCACCATGGTTCAGCTTTGTAGTCTGTACCAAGCCACGACCATGTTAATTGGATTTTGAGGTAAGATTTCAGCCCTATAGACAGTATCAACATCTCCTAAGACGATCTAACCATGCAATTGCTGCCAGGCTGTCACTCCAATGGTAATCGCGAAGTGGAGCCGCTCTTTTGCCCCAGTGGAGGTCTTCGGTACAAGTGGGTCTTTTGCGCAGCAAAACAAACAAAGTTCTCCACTGCACTTTTTAGGGGCCTGTTCCCAGAGAATTCTGCCTAAAATTATCACATGAAATGTTGAGGCCCCGATACAATTGAGCTGAAACCCGCGTGCGCCGACCAATCCAAACCCGTCGAATGAATCTTTGCAAAGCGCGCTCTCCACCAGCCTATCCGACCTAGAGCAACTAGGGCATCCCCACTCCAGAATCATCATGCCCACCTCCAGCCCCTAAAAGCTTGAATCACCCCAGCGCCGTCTTCGGGTCCCAAATAACCCTACACGCAACCTGTCCCGGATCAAAAAAGCCGCCATGACAGCCAAAAAACGAGCGGAGGTGGAGTCCCTCCCTAAAGTCCTCCTCCCACTCTACCACCGCATTTACTGCTTTCTGTGGCTCTGGGGTCTCAAGCTCATCGCCACAGTCCACACCATCTACAAGGACCTCATCCACCCGCCCCCGCCCAGCACACAGCCAACCCTAACCCTACAACTCCCATCGCGCCCGACCCTGCAAACCCGCATCTTCTACCCGCCAACCTACAAGCCGGGCCAACCGACCCTCCTGCCCACATACATCAACCTGCACGGCGGGGGCTTCGCCGTGAACACGGCGCGGTTCGACGACGCCTTCTGCGCCTCCTGGAGCCAGCGCACGGGCATGCTGGTCCTGAGCCTGGACTACCGCAAGATCCCGCGGCACCCGTTCCCGACAGCGATCCACGACGTGGAGGCGCAGATCCGCGACCTGCTGGCAAACCCCGCCCTCCCCGTCGACCCCACCCGCTTGGTGATTGGCGGCTTCAGCGCGGGCGCCAGCCTGGCGCTCGGCGTCGCGCAGCTGCCCTCCCTGCGCGGAAAGTTCCGGGCTGCGATTTGTTATTACCCCATCGTGGACTTCAGCCACTCCCCGCCGGATAAGATGCACGCCCGGCCGTACGAGGACTACTGGCGCGACCATCTGGGCGATGCCGGCTGGTGGATCGATTGGGGCTATGTCTGTGCCGGCCAGGATCGCAGGGATCCCCTCCTCAGTCCCTGGTATGCCCCCGCCGAGGATCTGCCGGACATGGTGTATATGGTTGCCGCGGAGTTTGATTTGTTGCGCGTCGAGGCGCAGGAGATGATTCATCGGTTGGCGGGGTTGGAGGGCCGAAAGGATAAGGAGGAGGGGTTCGAGGTCGGCGGGTATAAGTGGACTATGGCTAAGGGGTGTAGGCATGGGTTTACGCATGGGAGGTCGAGGGGGAGGAGGTCCAGGAGGGAGAGGGTCAGGGAGGAGATTTGGGAGGAGGCGAGGGGGTGGTTGGAGAGGGGTGGGGTTTTGGGCTAGGGTGAGGTGTTGGGGGTGGATGGAGGTGTTTATGGAGATTCTTGCGGTGGGATGTGATGTCGATATGGACTGCATATAGGTTGTATATAGATGGATATAGATGGGATATAGATTTAGAGGTACTTGGATATAGACTCCGCTGCTGTTGAATATTGACTGCTGGTGGATGAGAGAGAGCGATTTCATGCTATTTTGCTGGCAAAAGGTAGAATGACGTGGCTATGCTTTGTTCTGTGGGTGTTGAGACAGACTCTTCAGATTCTCTTCGATGTCAACGCATCTGGGTTTCAGTGATTATGATTCGAGGAGTTGTATGGTGATACTGTTGGAACATCCAGATACCGGCCTGTACTAACCAGGCCCCAATGCGGCTAGAGTGTGGCTGGTGCAGAAGAGCGCGGAGTGGACACGCAGGGCTCATCCAATAATCGTACCGAATGGTACCGGTTGCCCGTCTTTGTTCTTGGAGTGCTTCAATATTCTTTCGTAACCCCGGCAACCCTTCTCTTGTGTGATAAGTGATCCGCACACTCACATTGATATAGACTGTGGGAAATGCTATATTGGGAGTAGGGAGCATTCTTACGTGGGACATAGCTGCTTGCATGCGGATCAAGTTTCTCTCTCTTGTCATATCACGTGACCTGTGGTTCGATGGCAAGCCGCAGTGTCATTCTGTTGTACAGAATGTTCTGGGGCAGCTTTTGGGAAGGTAGATAGCCACAGGCGCCGTGATCGTAGGCCAAGCCTCCATAAGCCTCCATAATGAGTCCTCTGACGTAGCCATCCCACGCCAGCCAACCAGGTGATGCTGAGCCTGATGAGGCTGTGCAATCTCACCCTCCGTCTTGCGCCCCAGGCAGCATGATTCCTACATAAGAATGGACTTCTACCATCATACAGAAGCATCGCGTTCTAGACATTCTAAGAGCGTATCTGTGCCGAAGTCTTATTTTCAACAATCTCAAGCGCCCCAGCAAGTCCCGGAATGGCTCCAAAGCAACCCTACGAGGCAGCCCCGCCCTACCAAGAAGTATGCCCCCACCGCGCCATCACCCCTGCCAAGCTGACATCACCAACTTTAACCCCCGCAGTACTCGGAAGTCGCACAAACAGACCAGGATGACCTGGAATCGCAACCGTCACCCTCCCACCGCCACGGAGACACCGATCCAACATCCAATATCCCTCTGGTCACCTCGGTGATTACCACGCCCCATGAGCACTGCGAGGTCTGCGAGCGGATCATCTCCCGACGAGAGCAGAGGCAGAACCAGTTACAATGTTGTGGGATGGTTGGGATTGTCTTTGTGATGCTGTTTATCTGTTTGACCATTCTCGGGGCGGTGTTTGCGAGGGTGAGGGCGCATGATGATTGAGAAGACTGTTGTATGAGACACCAGTTGGTGTTATGGAGTTGGTATGGACGAGTTGGAAAGATGTTACGAGCCTCTAGTTTTGGTGCTGATCGAGAATTGAACACAATGCGCGGGAATAGTGATAGACTGCTTGACCCATGGCAAAGACGGCAGCTAGTCCAGGTACCTGCGAATGTTCGCAAGATTGAATATAGCCGACACACCGTACCGTGCCGCCTCGTTCGTCGTCATCCAGGGCGCCTCCTCACCGTCGGAGAAATAGGTTGGCGCCGCTGTCGGCGTCACTTTCCACTGGTGGTCTTTGGTATATCCGTCCGTCGCGAGGAACTGTTGCCAAGCTGCGCGGGCTAATTCGGCGTTACTACCGCGTCTTGCCGCGAATGCAGTCAGTGTAGAGTGACTCTGTCGCCATGTGGCTGTAGCAGGGAACTCGAAGCCGTACTCCTCGCGCTGAACATCCGCTCCGCCGTTGTAAGCCCGGCAATAAGCAAGGTAGACCTTCAGGAACGCGTCCACTGTGCCGGGATGTTCACTTTCAGCATAGTCGACGAGTTCCGATACTAGTTCCGGGAAGCCGAACAACATCGACAAATGGGAGATGGCATACGGTCGCGTGGGAGGCGGACATGTGTGCACTTCTCCGGTTTTAGTGTGGAGTAGGACTGCCTTCGTAGCGATTCCATATTTTAAGTTTGCGATGCCCTCAAGAATGTTGAACAGACGATCTCGACCCTCGGACCATCCTGGCTCCCGTCTCTCCCATGCGGTAAACCACGACGCCGCTAACGCGCCCCCATCAAGACAGATATCCGTCAGGGCAAACCCTTCTGGAATGGCACCGTGCTGCTGGACTTTCCTATGAGCGTCGAGCCCCAGCAGCGCATGCTGGCTGTCCTGAAGCTCAGTGATCAGATCTCCCGTTCGCTCGTCCCCGGTCAAAAAGTAGTAGAACCGTCGATACAGTACGTTGGAGATCCGGAGCTGTTTGCAACTGTCGCTGAAATGCTGCACCCCATGACGCGTTCCGAAACCCTTGAAGCGGCCGGAATGGTACACGTCTACCTCGCTCGTATGTCGCGTCATGGCCTCGGCCATCCGAAAGACATCCGCCCGCCCGGAATGCAGGAAATACAGCCACAGCCATAGATCCGTGGAGAGTTCACTGTTGTCCCAGGCAAAACCCCCGACGTCGTAGCGCCACGCGTGTCGGTAGGGGTCATACGTGTGCTGCACGTCGCCGTAGTCCCAGAAGCCGTACCAGCGGTGTTGCTCGACCTGGCGCTGGTAGTGGGTGAATAAGGTATCAAGGTTGTGTTCGATGTTCAGTTCAGTGGCTGTGGGATTGAGGCCAAGGAGGCGAGTGTCCGGGGCCCATGTGCCATGAAACACCCCAGCATTGTATATGGTCTCTGGGGTGGGGATCAAGCGAGGGGGGGCACGGACTAGAGCTGAAAATGCGCTTAGGTCGTTGTCGGATGGGGTTCCGTTGCTGTATGGTCGAAGGAAGAAGACTGTCGTGCGGCCGATCCCATTGGCTGTACCGAAGCCGGGCTCGTAATCCTCGTATGTGGCTTTGAGGCCCTTGAGTTGTTTCTCGTAGGTGTCCAGACCGAGTCCGTCGTGGTATGGACGGGTATCCAGGGGCTGTGCCAGGGGTGAATACACCCATATCGTGGTTGATGCTTCGTCCGTGGCCAAGTTGTTGAGGTCGATTTGGGTGGGGTATTGCTCCCAAAAATTGGTCATACCCACTGCCAGGCCCCCGCGCTGTGCGGAGCCAATGTATGCAGTGCCGGAGTATCTACTCCCCCCTGTCACCTTTACCCATGAACAGCCTTCATTCGTTCGCTTCTTTAGTGTGAACCCGTCGGAAGATAACTGACTGAGGGTATAGTCGTTCCAGGAGGGAACATAAGATAGCCATGGCGTATCTGTAAGGGTAATGGCTCTGCCTGAGGCCTGGTCGGCGCGATTCTGCACGCCCGGGCCATGCCACAACCCTGATAGGCCTTGGACTTCTTCCCTCAGAATCCCTCCTGTGGGACCTACGAAACGAATGTGACGGTTGTAGTGTTCAGTATCGCGAAATGGTACCGAGAATCTGAGACCGAGGGAGGTCAACGGTTCCTCTGAGTCAAGGTCATGGATGAATGAGAACACGATTTTGAGCGGCTGCGCATCGGAGTAGATGTATACTCGCACATCGAATGGTAGATGCTCTTTCCCCTCATTTCCCACTGTTCCAGAGACTTTGACAACTGCTCTCGACCAGGTTACGTTCTCAATGACGGTCTTGTGTACGACTGTTGTATACTCTTGGTTGTTGATCGACGCGACGACAGTAGCGGCGGAGCACACCTGTTGTCCATCCAGAGAAATGTTCTCAAATAATGTCGCAGAACCCTGAGTTGGGAATCGCACACTTGATCCGATCTTTGTGGAGACAATAATATGCTCAGGAGTTGTCTTAACCTGTATCCGAGATTCTATCTCCTGCTCGGTCGCAGCCCTCACGGTATACCCGCTACTATAGCCGACATGACCACTGATGGAATGTGCCGTCCATTTCAGAGATCCGTCCGCCCAGTATGCCAGCTCGCGGCTATCGAGCGGATAGGTTTTGTTGTTTGTCTCGATTGAAAAGTTCTGGTTTGGCTGGTATCGGCCTCTAGGCCATGGCATGGTTAACGAGAGCCCCGTTGCTGGAGCGTCCGGGTTATCGCCGGTTAACCATCGGAGATTCGGCGCGGGCATGGCGTGCTTTTGGTGCGGGGCACGCAATACTAAGATTGGCGGTAAATCAATTGAGAAGAAGTGGGACGTGGGAGGTGAAAGAGAAAGGGGAGTAGAAGAAGAGGCAAGTGGTTTAAGTAGTTGACGACTGGGAGGATGGTGGTACCCGCTAGTTTGGGCTGTGAGAAGTAACCCGTGATTTTTTGTTGTATGGTTGCATAATATACACTCAGACATAATGCAGTAGAAATTCATGCAAGAGTCAATCATTCAATCTACATTCAGTAGAGCTCTTTTGGTCATCACTTCTTAGGACTGATTTCTCTTTTGCGTTGACTTTCTCAAAGCTGTTCGACTCACTTGGAATTGGGCAAATAGTCCCCTCGCGACTATACTATCGAATCCTAGCAGTCGAAGATTCTCTAAGACAAACACTTGAGACCATAATCAATACAAGGAGAGTTGGATACTTGTCTCGCATACCCTGAAAGCCTTTCGTAAGTCGGCTGCTTCCTGCAGCCACATGTAGAAGTTGCAGGTTGGCTGGTTTGGCACGATATAGACTAGAATGACTTACAGTCTAACTTCAATAGACTAAACATATAATTCACAAGGTATTGCAGATGGAAGCTGTGACAAGAATGAAGATGATATTTGCGTGATGTTGGCGTTCTGTGACCTGATCACATGATGCGTAGCTTTTCGCCTTCCTACCGAATTTGTTTTATCTCCCACAAGCATCACAACACCAGCTCGACTAATAATTCCAAAACCACTCTTACAAACTTACGACCACCATGATACGAGCATACCATCAGGGATCAAGTCTAGTCTTGAAGTGTCACCTCGATCCGAATCCTTAGTGCTATAGTCTATCTCATTCCAGCATCTTCCTGGCCTTAAGCTTGTTGGCAATCTCTTTGACAATAGCTGGGAATTGGTCTGGTGGCTTTCCCTGGCTCTTCTCCACGGCCTTTTCAAACACATTCCACACCTCGATATATTTATTGCCACTACTCTGAGTTGTACCAATGGCAGTAAATGCTTCACGCATGCGCTCATGACGTTGGAGGCCCTCGAAGTGGTCCACCTTGCCGGATTGGTTGACAGCTTGTGTCTGCACAAAGCTGAGTTCCACGCAATAGAGAATCAGCGCTGCTAACCCAGATGCGATAGCAGTTGCAACCGAAGACCCCGTCAAGGTCTGGCATTTGTCGATCGGTGCGTCGTTGGGTCGCTCTTTCACCACTTTGTGGCCGGGAAAAATGAAGTCGACCGCCGCCGCATCTCCCACCCACTTCCATACCGCGCCAGAAGCCTCCGCAGCACCGATCTTGAAGATGTTCTTGGTATTGGCACAAGCAGCAGGGAAGCTGACATCCAACGCTGCCCCTTGATCGTTCGCCGCACAGAACATCAGGATGCCTGCGTTAGCAGCGGCTCCGATCGCAGCTTCCAAATCTCGAATGTCGGCCGCATTCTGCTCGTTGCGCTCGATCGTCCACGACATGGAAATAATATGAACTTGTCGGTCGATCGCGGTGCGAACAGCCTTAGCTGCACTCTTGGCTGTGATCTGGCGGGTTGAATTCTCGCTGACATGCTCAGCCAGCTTCACTACAAACAACTTTGCAGTGGGACACACCCGGCAGATGAGGCTTGCCATGACGGTCCCATGTCCACTGCCGGACACATAGAAAGACCGCTGCAGGTTCTGTGCATAATCCCTTGGGCAGAAACTACGACCGCCGATAATCTTACCGCGCAGCGTCTTTTCCTCAATGTCAACACCATCGTCGATCAACGCCACGCGCACGTCTTCTTTCCATCCAGTCGGGGGTCGAATATTCTGAATGAAGTCCGCGAAGTTGTCCATGCACGTCAACCAACGGTGACGATGCTCGACTTGTTGTTCGCGAACTCCCTCGACTGAAGACCCTGTTAGATTAGTTGATCTTTCTGGCCGATGCTCTTCCATCTTGATGTGAATATCTGGTCGTAGTGCGGCCAGCCTGCTGCGGAATTGATTCACATTTCGCTTGGTCCGCTCAGCCGTTTCAAGACCCTATGAATGTTAAGCTTCAACCCATCGATCAATCTATGATCCCTACGTACCTGGCTAATATGCAGGTGTACGGTCCGCAAGCTTTTCAGTTGTGCCAGGCCGCCGTGATCGCTCCATCCACGCAGCACCGCGTTGTTCCCACTCCAGTACAAATACACCTCCCGAACATCCAGCGCCACACTAATGATAGTGTCAATGGAGATGTCAATCTTGCGCCAGTCCCACACCTCGACCCGAAAGCCTCCCAGTGCCTGTTCGATTGCCTCATCGCTGTGCGCGGGAGAGGTCGTGTCATCCACAATAACTCGTAGAATTCGTGATACTCCCTTCTTTCGCAAAAAGTCGAACATAAATACCATATCGCGCCGGCCCTCACCATCTGGCAGCAAGCTCCTCACCCGGGCGAATCGCGAATCGACTGATTGCACCTTTTTCGTCAATTCGAAATGCGGAAGCGCGACATATTGCAATGTGTCTTCAAAGCATAGGTACTCTAGTCCACGGCTGATCCAGTCCTGGTCGATGTATCGTGATGAAGATTCGTACAGGTCAAAGTATAGATCTCTGGCTGGGGTTTGTTCAGCATACTACTACTTCTCTATCGGAGCGTACGAAAGCATTATACTCACGTCGGTCTCGTCCATATAGCAGTTCGATCGCTTGGTCGTGATCCCGCGTCCTCAGATAGTGAACCTTTAGATGATCTCGGATTGCATCTGCGGTCTGTTTCGTGACAACCATGTCCTCACTTGCTTTCTTTGTGGATTTCTTCCTTGACTCATTAGCCGTACTGTTCGCAAACTTGACAGATTTGTCCATAGTAAGAGGTTTGTCGTGCACTGCCAAAGCTGTTACAAATGCCAAGTCTCCTATGGACCCTGATTGAGCCTTGGGTGAAGTATAAAGCTCATTCAAGGTATTACTTCGTCGGGGCACCCCTAGTCGGTTATCGGATGAGGGTTTGTGATCTGAGCCAGGCAAGCTCATCGGTGCAAGGCTAGGAGGAAGCATGACATTGTCCCTGGCCGCACTGCCCTTACTGACTGGCAGACCAACATCCTTCATGCCTTGGGGCTGTTGCTGCTCCACATGTTTTCGTCGAGACATCTTGGCCTCCGCTTCCGTCCTGGTATACAGATGATAACGATAAGGAGAGAGTCGATTTGTGGTACTGGTTTGCGCATCCAGTGCCTTATCACAGCGATCAATCAATGCTTTAACAACGCTCAGCCCTGCGTCGGTACATCGTTCGTATGCAACTGCCAGGTGCAGAGCGGTATTGCCTTTGTCGTCCAAGGCTAACAAAGCCTCCAAACTGGCCTTGTTGATGAGTTCGAGGATAAGAGCTGGCGCTGCCTCTTCGTGAATAGCCACATGCAGGCAATTCCGCGCATGCAACCCTTGAACAGCGATGACTTGGTTGATTTGTGGATGATTAGCACAAATACACCGCACAAGGCTAATGCGCTTCTTCTGGATAGCCCAGGACAGAACGGTCCGTTCAGAGTGGTCTTTCTTGGCCAGCAGCACAGGATATCGCCGCACCAGATGCTCAACTAACGGCTCATACCGACTAAAACGCTTGTCTCGAGCGCCTTCCACGAGGTAGTGCAATAAGGTTCCGTACTCGACAACTTCATCCAGAATATCTTCATTTTCCCGCAAGAAGCGATGAAACCGATCGCGGTCGGTCAAGGAGATGGTCTTCTCCCGCAAACTATCTCGAATATTCTCAAAACGGCGCTTGACGCTCGTTGAGGGCTCTGCTTCGGAATCATCTTCAGAGTCATCATCGCCTTCGGAATCGGTCCGGGGGTTTTCTGATTTGGACTTGGGGTGGTCGTCCGTCGGAGAAGCCACGATGAAAGGTTCGTCATCCAGTGACGAGGTGGGCGGGCTTACCGTCAACATTCTATGAGATATATACCGGGCTGGAGGACAATACGCACCATTAGAAACAAGAGCTCTGAAATCGAATCTTTCTCGACCGACGACGGTCATCATACGACCCCGTTTCCCTGCAGGGTGGCGAAATCGGCGGCTGAAGTGCGTGGGAAATACACTGCGCGTGGTAATAACTACGGGCCGCGGCAGGACACTTCGTTATTGGAACATGCGAACAATTGTTGTCTGTGCCAATCAAATCCTATAGTCACTGTTCGCACATGCGCCTGTGAGATTTGGGGGGTTGATTTCAAGTTTTCAATCCACTTGAGCAGACTAAGTATCCAACCTGCATATCTTCTGACCATTCCTCGTGTTTGATGTGGTTTGATTGGCTAAGACAGAGACTAGTGCTTAGGTGCGTCCTGCCAATGCCGCTGGTGCGTGACCCTGCACAACCCCTCCAAATCGACCTGGTCCAGATTATAGACATCAAATTCCCGCAGATTATTCGTCGGATCCAAAAGGGGGTCGAACAGGACTGGATCATCCTTGGGCACACGTCCTTTGCCTCCCCACAGCCGTTCCCGCCAGCCGCTGACAACATCGGCCGTAAGCTTCACCACGCACTCGAATGGCCGCTCATCGTCCCTTCGCAGCAAAATGGCTGTGCGCAGTAGAGATGGGACGCCACTCTCGGTGGACTTGTTCTCCAGCAGAGTCCAGGACGCACTGTTTGCCGGTCCCCAGTTCCGGCCCACCAAGTCCCTCGATCCTACCACAGTGCAATGGTCCTGCGTCTCGCGGCTGATAGTCTTCTCCCAGCCAAGTGTTCCGGTGATGCTCAGCCCTCCCACCGGTGCTGAGGCTCCTGCTTGGCCGGAAACCGATCGCTTGATGTCCTCTCGTTGGCTCGTGGGAACAAGGCTGAAGTTACCATCCGGAGCGATTTTATACACTTCAGGACCGTCCTCGCCTGCCTCCCGAGCCCTAAATTCGAGGGCGATCTGGACCCCTTCGATTCGCCGGGCGCGTTTCCGCACGTCAACCCGGAATTCAAGCACGAGCAGGGTTGCAAATCGATCGTCTCCACGCTCGCTCATTATGCCATGAATCACGTCGAGACAAGAACAGCGGATGTCGATTGTACCTTTACGCTCGATCACGTTGCTGCGCTGGTAAGGCGCACGCGGGTCATTCTGCACGCGAAACGAACTGCCTGCGTCTCCAGCAGGGGCCAGTCCGAGATCCCAGCTCAGCCCGCCCGAAGGAAAATAGGGGCTGTTATCGGCAGGTTCGAAATCCCCGTCGGTATTCTGGTCTTGCTCGATTGCTGTATCACCCATTCTCATGTAAGGTTTTTTGTATTTTCAAGGTGTTTCTGGTAAAAGTTGGGATTTGGCAAGATAAGAAGGAATTTAAGGGTGACTCCACGCTTCTTGGCAGAGCTGACATGCACCCCTTCTTTTCGGCCCAAATGCACTAAGGGAGGCACCGGCTAATTGCCAGCTTCCAGACACGCACCCACTTGAAACAGGGAAACTGCACAGAGTCTTGCTCACAACACCTGAGATCTCCTAGATTGTCGAGTTTCGCACATATTGGACAGTTAATCCTCAGCTGCCGACGTATCAGGCCTATTGCTGCTTTTATTGTCATGTCCGACCACGGGTCGATCGCCAGCTCTGACGATGAACAAAGCACGACATCTAGCTCGTCCACTTCAGGCTCAGAGTCGGACGATGAACGGCTAGAAAAGGACCCTGAAATAGAGACAGTCAAAGATCCTGAACAAGCTGCATCAACAGTGAGCGAGGAGGGTATAGACTCCCCAGATGTCAAATCGCCCATGTTAGCTCTTCTAGAGCCGACCGAGGGCCAGTATGAGTATGACTTCCCTGCCTTGTTAATCTTCTCGAACTTTGAACACTGACAAAATCACCTAGCATTGTCTTGGTTCACGGACTCCATGGAGATCAGCAAAATTCCTGGGCTAGTCCGACGGAAGAGGATGGCAAGCCAACCTGGCTGACCGAGGGTCTTGCTGGGAATCCACCAGTAGCACGAATCTACAGTTTCGGATATTCCTTAAAGCTAGACAGCCTCAACAAATCACCCATGGCTGCAATTCATGATCTAGCAGATTCATTGATTAATGAGCTTTTTCAGAAAGTGAAGGATGATCCAGAGGTCTGTGGTTGATTGCGGTTGATTTTCCGCTGGTCCACAACTGATCCGCCCCTAGGACCCATTCCGCCCTGTGGTGTTCATCACGCATGACATCGGGGGAATCATTGTCAAAGAGGCCTTGCGTATCGCACTGCTGGAAAAGATCAACTACACCTGGTTCACGATATATACTCGAGCTCTGGTAGAATTCCTGGGCCCAAAGCCGCAGCAGTCAGAAGCTGACATGCGTAGGTTTTCTTCGGATGTCCCCATCAATCCATATATGACGGCAACATGGCAAATCAGCTGCTCCCTCTCGTATTTCAAAATGGAGTTTCCTCTCACGATGTTCGTATGGAAGATATCACTGCTTTAGGTGAGGGCATTGAGGAGTTGAATTCGACCTTCGTGGGGTTGCAGGCCTCGCTGTCTGTGGAGATCATTAATATATATTCCAACCACAGTGCTGACCAGGTGCCTGGTCCTTTAACACGGACAGCGTCCATGTTTCTGCCTTTGGAATACTTACTAACTATCAGTAGATCTTTGACCAGATGACAGCAACCATTGGTCTGCCATACGAAATCCCCCTGGCGTCTTCCAAATCTCATGGTGACCTTTGCCGTCTTCGAAAGGAAGATGCCGTCTATCACAAGATTCAAGACCGTATTTCTGGGTCCGCAAAGGGTATGTCCAGCATGCACATCCTGGAATGTCTGTAGCATACTCAGCTTTTACAGAGTCCTTTTGCGAGGCGGTCAGATTTTCCGATTGGTGGTCGTACATGATACCCATGGCGCCCCCACTCTACCCAAGCAGATGGCTGTCGAGAGCATTCAACCCCTATGCTTGGATCACAAGCCATTCGACTCTGAAGGCCTGGTTGGTACCACGGCGCTCAGCCAGGGTATACCTTCATGGTTCAGTTGCATCTCATCTCGCAGGTGATCAGGTTCTGAGTCATGTGCGCGACAAGGTGAAATCTGACGACCCAAGCAAACACATGATTATCTACTTTCAGTTCGACAGCCGTGACGATCGCTTGGCAACATACACTGGCCTGCTCAAGTCACTTATCGCACAGCTGCTACGGCACAGCGCGAGTATGATGACGCCAATCAGCGCACTCCTTGAGCGCATGATCAATTTTCGTACCTGTACGGAGGCGGAGCTGTTGCAATGTTACCGACAGCTTGTCACTTACGCTGACGACAAGACCGTTTGGTGCATTATCACAAACGCGAAGGACTGTGGCTTGCCGCTTACACGATTCGTGGCTATAGTTGATGAACTGTTTACCGCCAATGAATGCTGCGCCAAATATGCCATTGTAACTCAGAACTTTGTGACGCATAACGCTTTGCGGCAGAGTCTCTCGGAATGGCCTACCATTGATCTTGATAACCCTTCCCACAGCATCCTTCACGAAACCCGCAAGGCAAACAGGGAGGCTGCGCTTCAAGATATTGTGCGACAGTACCCATTTCTCCGTGGTACTTCTCGGAGAACTCAAGAGACGACTCTTGATTCCAATAATGATTTGGACTGGGGTGAGTTTGTGCTTGGGCGTCTGAGACGTAGAAAGGGGCCTGTGAGCAGCAGCGAAGTGCAGGATGCGATCAATCTTCTGTCTTCAGATCTCCAAGCTAGGCAAAACGCCACTTCCAGCATTGTGGGCAGCCTCAGAGCGCAAGAGGAAAAGTGGGACTTGGCAGGGGAGATACTACTCTGGGTGAATCGGACATTGCGACCTTTGACAGTGTGGGAGCTGCGCCGCGCGATATCAATCTCCAGCGCCTCGCACGCTGAAACTGAAATATCACGCGAGACAATCAAGGAGCTGTTCGATGGCCTACTAGTGGTCAAGTATCAAGAGGTTCACTTGGCGCATCCTCAGCTCTCAAGGGCCCTTAAAGTTCTCGAGCCTAATTCTGGCTCCACGGTAGCTAGTACAAAGATTCTGATCGGCTGTTTGACATACCTTTCATCAATTGGATTCGAGAAGTGGAAAGAAGGGCCAAAGCGTTGGAGCACCCCTGAGCTGCAGGATGCTCGATTTTCGAACACAGAGTTCAACTTTGCGGACTATGCGGCACTTTACCTGGAACAACATTTTGGGTCGGTAGTGGTCACTGAGGCTATAAGGTCCCATGTAAAGAAGATCCTCACCGATCCCTTGGCTTATCGACGTATTGCTGTTGCTCGGTGGGCTGCATCAAATCTCTTCGAGCGACCCGACCGAAGCCACGCCTTGGTGTTGCCGTTCATGGTTGGCATGCGACTGCATACATGGGTATTGGAGAATCCAAGCTCATTTCCGGAGGAATACACCAACAATATGAACACATTAGTCTCGGCGGCCTGGGAGGCTGCGCGATACAGACAAAGGGATCAGCTGAAGGCGATACTGAGCCATTGCACCTTGAATGATGCGCAGAAGCATGACATTCTTTGGGCAGCCAACTGGTCCGCTGATGAAGAAGTCATCAATCTAGTGGTCTCGTATATCATTCGGTCAACTAGCTCCGGGTCGCCGTTCGAATGGCCCGACTTTATCCTCATTCGGGCTGCTACTCTGAACTCGACTCGCCTTCTAGCTAAGCTTCTCGATGCAGGCGCTGCACTTCACGGCACGTACGAGTACGAGGGAGATATCTACCTGCACTCAGCGGTTTTCTGGTCCGCCGCAGCGGGGTATCTGGACAGTCTCAAGTTCTTTCTTGGCAGAGGGGCCATCGCTGGCCGTCTCTATTCGAGGAGACGTCAATTGCTGCACATTGCCTCCGCGCATGGACACGTTGGAGCCGTGAGACTTCTGTTGGCCGCCGGGGCAGATATCAATGCCCTGGGCGGCGACGACGGGCAGTCAGCTTTATGTCGGGCCTGCCAATGGGGATATTACGATGTTGTTCAGGAGCTGGTAAAACACTCTGAGTTGGAACTGGACAAACACGGCGATGTACGCTGGACGCCTCTAGCAGCCGCCGCAGACCAAGGCTACGTCCAAAGCGTACGCCTGCTTCTCAAAAGCGGAGCGGACCCTAATGTCCTTGGGTCGGTCAATTGGAGCCCCTTGCAGTTCGCCATCAACAAGGGTCACGACCACATTACTAAGCTCCTACTCGAGCACGGGGCCAATCCGCATGTGACAACGAATGAAGTCGTTCCTCTGCCCGAGGCAGCCGGGGCTGGCAAACTGGAGCTTGTGAAGCTGCTTGTGGAGGCTGGCCACCCCGTGGATGCGCTGGGGTCTTATAATCGGACGGCATTGCTACGGGCTGCTTATTCGGGACATGTGGAAGTGGCTGATTACCTCATCGGCAAGGGGGCACAGGCGACGCTATCTGATCAGGGCAATAGCAATGGCCTTCACCTGGCGGCTGAAAGAGGGCATGCGGAAATCATTCGGTTGCTGTGTGACCACGGGGCGAACCTGAATCAAATCTCTGAAGCGGGCTGGACACCTCTACACATCGGTTACTCGCAGCCGCAAGCCACTCGGGCCCTGCTTGAGAAAGGGGCCAATCCCAATATTGTGGCTTGGAACTGGACACCGTTGGCATTGAGTGCTACCTACGATCAGACGGAGAATGTGAGGACACTGTTGGAGTTTGGCCCCGACCTCGAAGTGCAGTACGGGGATGATCCCTACAATGGATACACGGCGTTGGGGTGCGCCGTGAAGAAAGAGCGGGTAGACTCGGTACGTTTGCTCCTGGAAGCTGGCGCCAATGTAAATCCTCAAGGATCCAAGGGGCAGACACCGTTGCATGATGCGGTACGACTCGACAATCCTGCCCTCGTCCAGCTCTTGCTGGAATTCCGCCCGGATGTGAATCACGCCCAGCAGGAAGGGTTTACGCCTCTCATGTATATCTCACCAACTACGCGTATAGAAACCGTCCGCCCACTGATCAACGCCGGCGCAGACCTCGAGGCTCGCAATCGTAAAGGCCTGACGGTGCTGATGTGCGCGGTCGGTCATGAGAATGCTGCTTTGGTCAAATATCTGCTCGCCCGCGGGGCGCAGCTGAACACTGTAGGTTCCATCCGGGGTGGTCCGCTGCACTATGCCTGCTGGGACTCGTCTCTAGAAATGGTCAAGCTACTGGTCGATGCCGGTGCTGATATCAACCTCGTCGATCCGCAGAGCGGGTCGCCTCTGCACCAAGCAGGTTACCGCGGCCCCTTCGGGGAGTGGGAGCATCAGAGCAAGATTTGCAACTATCTACTGAGCCTGGAGCAATTGGATGTCAACAGAATAGGGAGCATGCGGGGCTCTCTGCTGAGCTGGATCTGTGTCACAGCGCCATTAGTGATCGCTACCGCCCTGCTCGATAAAGGCGCTCGCGTTGATCAGCCGGATATCCAGGGGCGGACTGCAATGCACCTCGCGGCTGCCAACTCTGTCGGTCATGTGGACCTCATATTCGAGCAGGGCGGTGACATTGAGGCGCGAGACCATGTGGGCCGCACGGTCCTGCATTTTGCTATGCTCAGCGGGTCGACCGCTCTAGTCGAAAGAGTTCTCAGCCTCTCGCGGGAGCTGCTGGATGTCCCCGACGACGACGGCTGGACCCCGTTGCTGTGGGCTGCGCGAGGCTGGAACCGCCTCAGCCGAAGCACCACCGCGAGTGTGCATGAGGAGATCATCTCCATGCTTCTCAACCGCGGTGCCAACCCCTGTACGCAGTGGGTTGGGCTCGGACGGACGTGGTCAGCTGCCAAGATCGCTCGGTACCACGGCCATTCCGATAGCGTGGTAAGACTGCTTGAAGACGCGTATCAGAGCGCGCATCCACAGGCCGACGCGCTTGAGAATGTTGGTATTCATTTCAGCCGCGTGGCTGCTTCTTTCAACGGCACCTGTGACGGCTGCTTCATGGTACGCCCCTTTCCCATTCCTTCCGTTGTCCTCTGTTTCAACTGTTTCAACCTTGCTCCACCACCTTCTGAAGACACTGGCTAATGCTTATTTGTTAGAGTCTCTACGGCTATCGCCACAAGTGTCAAGTCTGTTTCGACTTCGACTTCTGTTATAAATGCTTCCTCACAAGGCACAAGACACACGATGGGCATGCATTTTCGTCGACGTCGGCGGAAGAGGAGTATGTGGCGGAACCGGAGGGGGAGGGCGAAGGGAATGGGGATGGGGATGCGAGCTCTACGACCCATGGCAGTTCGTCAGATGTAGCAGAAAGTGAGGGCAGTGACTCGGACAAGGACTCGGATGGAGAGTCGAGTGATAGTGATTAGGATAACGGGCATAGACGTTTTCTAGTGGGGCAGCGGGAAAGGTAGATAGATCATCAGCTGTTTTAGAACTCTATCGGGCCCAGCCCTATCAAAGTGTAGTGATTTAAGCTTATCCATTCATAGTTCTCGCGTAGGCACTACGGGTCAGTGAACAATAGGGTTACGCAAGTACTGTACTGCATACGCTACCTACCGTGGGCTGTACAATTTTCTCACAACAGCTGTCTACCTACTGTAGAAAGTCATCAGACAATACAGTTTAAGCACGATAGGTAAGGTACTCCTGTTCTCTCCGCATCATGGAGCATATCTGTGTGCTTACCGATTATGATAAACAGGTCTTGGGGTATATCTAACGGGATCCAGCTTGAAGAGAGGCATTCGTACGGTTAGCTTCGAGGCTTCAGTTCCAATGATAACTTCGGCCCTTGTGTTTATTCTTGAAGAATAAAGAATCGGTTCCGTACAGATCCAGTCTTTTTCTTTTACAGAATGGCCATTCCCTAACAGAAGAGACACCACCTGTGGGAACATTTTTATGTTCGCAGCGTATACCGGTACACCGGTGCTCTAAAGGTTAATCTATATCGAATTGGAGCTATGTTGTACGCACTGTGGAGAGGAAGACAATTTTCTCGGACAAAGCTGCAGCATCCCCCACCTCTGCATACATTCTTTGCCGAGTTGCAAGGTACGTCTTTTGACGGGTTCTGTATGTTTTTGTCACAATGCTATCTGTGCTTGGCTTGAGTTGGATCTGTCGGGGATTTGTACAGTAGTGTCTAAGCTAAAAGGTGCTTTGGAAATTAAGCGATAGACACAGATGCGAATACAGGAAGCATTCCGTCCCACTGCTTTTAACCCTCGTATCTTTGACTGGCGGGACAAATCCGTGCAGGAGTAATACATGTTCCATGCGGACTATCATTTCAGAACATGTGAGAGCGTGAGTAGATCTGAGTAAATTGAGCTTGAAATTCGATAGGCTAGTTAGTTCCGGGCGCACAAAACAGCCATCCATAGAAGAAAATCCTTATCGCTCAGTATAATTATAGATAATTGAGAAAGTAACCGGTCAAGGGCGCACAGAAAAGAGGCCCTCTCCCCTGAGGGCAAGGCAAACAGAACCTGCTGACCTCTTCCTATCTCCTGTCAATGCAACCGAACTCTGGTGTGCCGACCATGGAATGACGCCTTTGTAACAAGGTTGAGAATCATGACCTTGCTTGATGTTGTAAGGAGCTCTGGAAGCCGAAAGGGGGTACTCGAGGCATGTGGCGGTGTATCCGGTGTCTTGTTGGAGCAAGGTTCATGCAAGGCGCGATGTCGGGCCTCTCTACCCCTCAACGCTCGAGGTACATGGTTCCAGCACGGAGAGCACATAAACGGCGCTGTCATGTGTGTCGGTCTCGTTACGTACTCGAAAGAGAAAGAAACTTTGGAAGGATATCAATTGCGGTTGTAATGGCGGATAGTGGTATAGAAATCGCTGCAAAAAGAAAGGAAAACAAACCAGGAAAAAAAAAATAAAAAAGAAAAAGAAAGAAAACACATTCTCGCAGTTGCGAGTACGAGAGAAAGACGAAGTATCTCAAAGGCCTGCTCATGGCAGCCAGAGGGGGATTTGCAGCGGACAGGTGGTATGCAGCGCCTGAGTCTCCGCGTGACCCAGCCCATGGTCGTCGCGCTTCGGTCGACGTGTAAAGATGACCAACATATCACGCAACGCCCGGTCGGACGGGTCGCATGCGTTCAGCTGTGTGACACATCGCTTGTAGTGGTTGTCGGCGAAAATCAACGTGTCAAGAAAGTCGCGATGCTGCACCCGCGCGCGGATCAATGCGGGATTCGTCTCCCACAGTGGTGCCCCCGTCGTCTCCAGGTTATCGTGGAGGTAGGTGACTGCGCTGTCCGAGCGCATGTTGGACGATCCTAGAAATACAGTCATAGTGTGGTCCGACCCATCGGAGTGGACGCCCCCGGGCGCCGGCTCGCCCTGGACCCCCTGGCGATCGTCGGTGAAGATGCGCACGTTGAGCACGGTGCACACCCATTGATGCGACGTGTAGTCCAACTTCTCGCGAGGCAGGATAGGTACCTTGTGGAAGACTAACGCCTTGAAGAGCATCAGGGCCTGGACGACTGTGTTTCCCTGCATCTCGAGCGGTGCCTCCTCGAACTCCCGCTGGACGCCTGGATCGTAGCGTTTATAGGGTTCCTCGGTCCTCGGGCCGCAGGGCCTCTTCTCCAGGCGTTGGATGCATCGCGTCTCGAAGTCGAGGCAGTAGCGCGCGGAGGTCACGGTGCGATATTCGAGCGTGGGATCGGGGCCGGTGGTGTCGCTGATCTTCTGGATGAGTTCGAAGTCTTCATCTCTTGCGCCGAGGCCCTTGAGGATCGGCACCATTTCGCTGCTTTTGACGAAAAGGATTCGTTCTTGGAGGTAGGTTTCCCGCAGGGCCATCACCTTGGCGACGGTCTTGTAAAATTCCGCGTGGTATCGGCGCTGGAGCACATTGAGATTGTGCGGCGTCGAGCGCCCGGCGCTGCTGGTTTGACTTCGAGGCGGTAGGGCCATAGGCTCAGTCGATGCTACGACTGTTGGGGGTGCGTTAGAAACGACTGGGCGACAGCCTTGGGCAAGCTTTGCAATCGAGCATACCCGTGAGGGGGGCGTTAATACTTATACTGCCGGGATGCAACAGGTTCATGGGTCTGCCTCGCAGCTTTGAAGGTGAAGGCCATCTATGTGAATGACCACGTTGTCGTTGTCGCCAAGGAAGTGACTGCAGCTTGATCCAGAAATCAGGGTTAAGTCAATGCTGTTACATTGACAAACCTGCTTGTATGTCATTGTGATTTTCTATAATCTTGTACCCCTAGATCCGCGCATATGTATGTACAGACATAATGGTCCATTCGTATGTAAGGGGCGGTGCTTAGCTCCACTCATTTGGCCAATTCCGGAACACTTTCATGTTTTCTTCCGTCCTATCAGCACGCAACATCATGTGGAAATCAATTCCTATGACCTTTGCAGTGTCCTCAATGGCTTGAGCTTCACATCGCTCGCTTCAAAGTATAATCAACCCTCCAGTGAATCTTGACAGTTGGTTCCAGACCTTTCCTACCGCCTCAGAAGGCTAAGTTTGAAGCGACCGCACCCAGGGCAACTGGGTAGAAAGCCCAATTCGCGGGGTATCAAAGGGTCGGCCACTTTGACCCTAAGATCAGTGAAAAAATACAGTTACTGCAAGCACTACGAACATTCGAGAGAAAATTCTATTTTCCCCGTCCATGTTTCACGTAGGTCATCTTCCCAGACCCCTCTTATGTAACTTACCCCGGGTAAATCCGTGCCTTCAGTATGCAACCCCGAATGGCCTGCCTGCGCGGTACCTTGGTCCAATACTAGTACCTTGGTAGTCCGCTTAGATTTAATTAACGAAAGAACAGTGGCCGTGTAGCCACGGCACTTTGCTGTCAGGCACAGGTTGCAAGTGCCCAATTGCATCACCTTTGATCGATTCTGATGACGAGTCGAGACATCTCTCTTCGGTGTTGCTCGGCGAATTTTTGACGCTAATCGGTCCGAGACGAAAGGATCAAACTTGACAAAGCCCGGCGCGACAATGGCAGCTATTGAACCATCAAACGGGTCGGGTAAATCACCCAGGGGCGGTGACTGCACCTAGCTATCTAGGGCGAATTAGGGTGTGGTGCTGCCAGCTGCAAAAGCAGCGGCTGACTAGGCCAAGTTGGGAAGACAAAGGGTTCGTCTTAGAATAGATCATGGTCATGTATCATCTTCTTTGAGACAAGGTCTAATAATGTTACGCCATGATCACTTTGTACGCTCTGACAAGGTTGCCTCCAGACTACCCCAAACCAAGTATTGTTGTGGTGGACATGTGCTTAGACGAGGGACTGATCATCTCTCCATCCCTAGACTACTCGGTTATAATGATTGGATATAGCATAGATGTCTCTTATTTATCCATTCACAATACGAGATACCGCAGATGTTCAATGCTAAAGATATCTGTCTCAATGTACATACACAGACATTTTGTTTCCCCATCGCCCTGGCAAAGGATCCTCGAGGTGAAACTGCCACAATTAGAGGTTCCGAAAATATCTTTGTAGACCCGCTCAGACCCATGAGCTAGGGAGAAAGACTTGTTTGTCTTTCATTATCTGGCGACAAAGAACCAAGTCCTGTTCCTGTTTATGGTCAATGGCTATAAATCAGCGGACAAGGAATCGCCTTCACCAGAACGAAGCATTATCGATGACTGGGATATCACCCCAATGGAATTATTCTTTACTTCCTGAATCAACATCGGTTCAAAAAGCAGGATCTGGTATGCTGATCTGCTCCAGGCTCCTGCTAGTCTCTAAACACCTTTTCAGTTTCTCCTCCTATGTCTTCAACTGCTCAATCCAAAATACCTTACTTAGCAAGTCTAAGAAGCCTATAAACAGTCGTTCTGGATGGTCATACAAGCGTATACAGGAAGCACACCTTTCCTCCTCTATTTCTCCAATACAGACAGCCTCATCCAAATTTACCGCTCAGGTTGAGCATTTGTCTCTCCCAAGTGCAAGAATCCAAGCACCCGATCTTTCCTCTGTTCTTATTGCCATCCTGTCGCAATGGCAAGAAAGGCCGAATTCTTTTTCCGTCCGCCTGGCAGTCCCAGACCTGACGAGGCTGACAACCAGGCTAGCAGGTGTGATTCAACCCACAGTGAACCCATGCTCCCTGGGCGAGTGCGCTGGCCTTGCGACATAAGATTGGACCTTGTTGGATTTGGTGAGCAACAGGCGTGGGGTAAGTGGTATAACGGCTCATCAACCCGCCTCGTCTTGCAACTCAGCTGGCTAACTTGATTCCTCAGAGTCAGGTGATGTGTACTTCAACGCCCCACGCGATGAATACCTCCGCCCAATCGACTCTGGGCTTCAAGCCAGAGTAAGCGGTCTGGGCCATGTCGCATTCCGGGGCGCCTTACAGGCGGCGTATGTTTGTTTCATGGTTAGGCTGCCTGAGAGTGTCTTGGACACCGAATACCTCATTCGATTCGACAATTCTCCGAGCCCGGCGCGTTGGAACCGAAAGCCACCCGTTGTTGACCAATGCATCAATCTCTTCATTCAACAGTCCTGGGCGGAGCTTTTCTCGCTACTAAGCCGCCATTGCGAACCACTTTTCCTCTCGACGTCAGTCGCTCCCCCGCAGGATCTGGAGTCTTACCTGATGCATTCACGTCTTTGCTTCCGGTTGATGCCGCAGAAGAACGATACGGTAACATTCGAACCCTGTCCTGTCCCACCGACGTTGGCGCGTGCAGAGGTCGACTGGGATGCAGTGGAAGATGAGATGCAGGATACTCCCGTCTTCCAACTCTCGGAGGTCGAGCGGTTCCGCGACGTCGAGCGAGGTAAAGTCTTCGAAGTCGTGATCCGTGGGGCGACATTTGCCTACAAAATGACCAATGGGACCGAGTCCTTTCAGCGCGAGATTTCCATGCTACGGAAGATGAAACAGTGCAACGACGGAGGACGCTCGCTCCGGGTGCCCAAGCTGGAAGGGATCATCGGCATCGGTACTCAGTATCCCGGTATACTGATGGCTTACATACCGTCGCCTGCTTCCCTGGCTTGCCTTATGACGGCCGACAATGACGGTGAGGTAAGCATCGCCGAACGCCAGAAGTGGTATGATCAAATCGCCGACGCGGTGCATACACTTCACCGGCACGGGCTCGTTTGCGGGGATGTCAAAGCAGCTAATGTTGTGATTGACGGTCTCCATCGCGATGCGTGGCTTGTGGACTTCGGAGGGGGGGGCAACTGTGGGCTGGGGTGGACTCCAGCGTACCAGGAACGGAGGCTGGGGACTTGCAAGGATTGAGCAAGATGCGCAGGTTCTTGAGGTTAGAGCGCACTCGGCCATGGCAAACGGGGAGACGGCAAGGACTAGCCCCGACCTCACTTTTCTGTCCTCTTCTATGTCTGATACTTGCTCTTATTCCTTTCCTCATAGTCTGCTTCTTCCTTTCCATGTTGCTCAGTCTTTGTTCACTATTAATTTAGTAGGTTCCAGTCTAAACACCGACATATCATTTCTGGCCAATGATGGTTCTTCGATACTCCTAGTCTCGATTGAGTGCAATTTCGGTCGTCGGGTCGAAGCCTCGGTTGCTTCAAAGCCGAAATACCTATAGTTGTGATAACATATGAAGAAACGCGGCTCACTACTAGACATCATCCTCCTCAACGAGAGCGTGCGCGGGAATCGGGTTCGAATCGCTCCACTCCAGATGCGGGATGATGTGCCTTGCTTGCCATACCGACTGACTTCTGGCAGACGTGCCCCCTTCACCTGCGATGCGTGGAGCTCGGCCGAGCTGCAGGCCATTGTATCCCAGGTCGCTGGGGTGGACCTCGTGGTCGCGTTCGACTACGAGATCGCCAATATCAACATCTCTGTCAACGAGGATGCGTCGGCCGTTGCCACAGTCCAGGATAAACCGGATACTTCGGCCTTTGCATGGCATTACGACAGTTTCCCATTCGTGTGCGTGGCGATGCTGTCGGACTGCAGCCACATGATTGGTGGCGAGACCGCTATCCGGATCCCAGCTGGCGAGATCAAGAAGATCCGCGGGCCAGCGATGGTATGTCACCGACGGCATGCTACCGTCTCTTTTTCCTTTGTGTATTTTTCTCCTTTAATTCTTCTCCTCTTCTCTTCCCCTAGGCTGATTAAGTCTCCAGGGCACCGCAGTGGTAATGCAAGGCCGATATATCGAGCACCAGGCGCTCAAGGCGCAGGGCGGCCGCGAGCGGATCAGCATGGTGATCCCCTTCCGACCGCGGGATCCATCTATCCGCGACGAGCTGGTCCTGACCGGGTCCCGGGCCATCAGCAACTGGTCGGAGCTCTACCATGGCTTCACGGAGTATCGGTTGGAGCTGCTCGAGGAGCGCATCCGCTTGAAATTGAAGGAGGAGCGGAAGCGGGTGGATACCAAGCGTCCGTTCAGTGTTACCGGCATGACGGAGTTCTTGGCGGCGCAGAAGGACTTCCTGGAAGCGACGATTGCGGAGTTGACGGAGGTCGAGGAGATGGATTCGTGTTGAGGGTAGATCCTGGGAGTTCTGGGTTAGTAGTTTGTCAAGATGCTGTAGTTACGATGGACGTTCTCGCCAGTGATGCAGTAGAACAAGGACTTATACCTCCCTCTCCCCGGTGGGAATACAGTCGGGACTCGTGTCAAGTTAAGATCGTCGGGTACTCCCGAGCCACGCTCGGGACCGTCGGCTTCCCCGGCTGTCAATCGCCCCGATAAGGTGAATTATGCGGGGTGACAGGCATCAGAATGTCGCAATACATCGAACTTGAGTTTGGAATGAGCTATGTAAACACACAGAAAAATAACCTTCGAATAAGAAGAAATGGGGTTAAAATGTGAATAAAAGTGCCCGGGAGAATAGGAGCGATAGTTGAGCCGATAAGAGTTTGATGATAACGATAGCTACTACGATACAGCAACCCCCCTTGGTATCACGTGTCTATCAGCTACTAGCCGCTCTACTCTGCCGTAGCTACGCTACACTATCAGAAGCATCAATCAGATTTTCGATAGATATAGACTGCGTAGAGTAGGGGTGTGACCAGACAAACCTCCATCTATGGGAACCCGACTGCCAAGGACTATTCCGGCGGTGGCTGAAGGCGGTTGACGTGGCAGCTGCGAAGCGCTGCCTGGGACGAGCGACCGAGGTGACTTTGCGTAGCTACTCATAGTAGCTTCAAGCTGATACGAGGTACTTTAATGCTTGTAGACGCTTTGCCCGCAAACAACCCAACCTGGAATACGAGAGAGACCGAACTCAGACCCAATAATTCCCTTCGGTGGCGGTCCACGGCCCATGTTATCTTCAGCCCCGAAGCTCTATTCTCCTTTCACTCAGTTCAGCAAGCATGCTGTCTTCGCAGTATATAGCCTCGTGCACTTATTTCTTCCAAAAGACAAGCAACTCAACCGTTCCGATCGCTCTCTTTGTCTCGATATCCTCCCACACTGACCACAATGCAACTTCTCACCCTTTCAAAGATCACAGTAATGCTATTCGCGACCCATGCATCTTCAAAGTGTCAGATGGCCGGCTTCAACGAGTGCAAATGGTGGGGCAGCTCTCCATTCTGCGGGGCCAGCAAATCCACCCCCGGCGACACCGACTCGGACGGCTGGCTCTTCGTTGCCTCGACAAGGACGAAGAATTGGGATGTGCTGTGCAGGGAGATCTCCGACTCGTGTTGTCGTGATTACGGAGACGGGTGTCTGACCGGGTATAAGCGGTTGTGGTGTCATGATTCGGGTATGTCTGTCTGCTGTGGTTCTCTTAGCTGGAGAGTGGACTTATCGCGAGCTTTAGAGAGTGTAATGGACGATAATTTCGGTGTGGAACTGTGATTATGGGTGTCATGGCTTTTTGCACAGGGAGTCCCGAGTCGGGCTTTTCGTCTGGTTTTTGAGACGCGGCTGCAGGAAATCATTTATGTCTATGTGGGGGCCAGCTGGGGCCGACATGTTAGAGCTCTTGGCCCCCACAATGGGTAGAACTAGTGGTGAGGAAATTGGAAGTTTTGATTTGTTCTTTGATGCCGGGCTTGTTGCATTTTCTTCAAGATCCTAAGTGTAGAGGAATGCAAGGGCTAAGCGAAACTGAAGTTATGGTGAGCTGAGCTAAGTAGTGTGAGTGTTCCGGACCGGGCAAGTGCATGATTGAAGTAATCGTCACCCTTTTGGCAATAATAGTATCAGTCTTAGGCTATGTCTGTATAGTCTGCACCTCCTCCACCGTCTCCCCGGTCACCACGATCATACTCCCCTTGAAGGAGAGGAGCTTGCCCTCTTCCGGGTGGGCGTCGACCATCGCGCCTGCAGCCTGAAGTCAATGTACATACTAACTCTTCCACGGCTGGAGGCGACAGTGAAGATTTTCTCTTGATGCCAGCCGACAGTTACGAAAACCGCAGGGTGAATGGTTCCGGAAACTGGAGGACGAGCGCGTATACCGGAAAGCAGCACCTGGCGGCAGCGCCGGGCCTCACCGCTTTCTGCTCTGAGTGTTAATTCAGAAGATATTAACGTCGTACAGACTCTTGGAACTGGAAAGTGTACTAAACACTTGTTGGAAGGGCTAGGTGGTGACAGAAAGACAACACCGCCCGGCGCGCCTTACCCTTGTGGCGGTTACGCTACGCTCCTCCATAAATCTGTGGCAATACGGCCGACGCGTGGTGACTATAACTGCAAGTGTTTCAGGGCCGATCACGTGGTGCTGATCCTGCGCCAGCCTAGCGCGAAATTCCCTCGATAAAGGGTGTCAGCCTCATCCACCATGACTTATCAATCAGTAACCACCTCCTGAGATCATTTCATCCCCTATAGCGTCAGCACCACCGTACCCATGGCACCATCAGCGACCCGAAGAACAAGGACCAGCAACCGCAGGTCCCGCAAAGGATGCATAACCTGCAAGTATGTAGCACACCCGAGTCAGACCGCCACACAACTACAACCCCTGACTCACGGCTCGAGATGACAGGATCCGCCACGTCAAGTGTGGGGAAGAGAAGCCCGCGTGCAGCCAGTGCACACGCTCCGGGCGCAAATGCGACGGCTACACCGAAGCCTCACAGACGCAACTTCGCCAAGCCCTCGTTCAGTCCACGCCTTGGCACCAGGGCTTGAGCCCGACTTCAGATCAAAAGATTGTGCTCGTGCCAGGCACGCGGGAGGAGCGGCAGTACGTGCAGTTTTTTTGCACGCAGACCGCACCCGCGCTGTCGGGCTTCTTCCCGTCGCAGTTCTGGAACCAGTTCCTCCCGCAGCTCAGTCATCGCAACCAGGCGGTCCGACATGCCGTTGCCGCTGTCGGGGCGCTGCACCATCGTCAACTGGCAGGCTGGTTTGAGCCTGCACATGCGACTGACGAGTTCACACTGCAACAGTACAACAAAGCGATCCAACAGTTTCTACGGCAGATCGGAGACCCGAAAGACAGGGGCTTTGACATGATGCTCATCCAATGCCTCCTGTTTGTCTGTCTCGAGATGCTCCAGGGCAACTCCAGGCAAGCCATGAATCACGTCCAAGGCGGCCTGGATATCCTCTCGAGGCAAACTGCCGCCCTGGACACCATTAATAAAGACCTGTTCCAGTTCTTTTGCCGACAGAACAATCAATTGTCGTACTTTGGTCGACCGCTCATGCCCGCGCTGGACATAAGATCACCCGACCCTTCCCCTCTCCGATCGAACAAGAATCTCACTTTCGACCATATCGACCAAGCAAGGGATTACCTGACGAGCATGATCACCAGGTGCCTGTCCTTTGTCCGCTTCGCCCAGCGTCACGTCTTGGCAAACCCACCACAACCGCTGTATCCGGAACATTTCCAACAGCAAGCGGCTTTACTCGGAGAGTGTCATGCATGGTTCCAAGCCTTCGAGACACTGCGGAAGAAGCCCGCCAAAGCCAGCGGGATTCTCGATCCGCGGGCGCCTTTGTCCATGGCATGCCAGTACCACACCGCGATCACGTGGCTTAGCACCTGTACCTCACTCGATGAGATGGTCCTCGACAAATTCGTCCCGAACTTCGAAGCAATCGTCTGTGCAGGTGAGAAGTTAGTCGAACTGTGCGGCGTAGACGAACGCGGCTCGGTCGCGGAGCAATTTTATCTCGACGCAGAGCTAATACCTGTGCTCTACTGGACGGCCCAGCGCTGTCGACACCCGATTCTGCGGCGGAGAGCTCTTGGTCTATTGACGAGATATCCAGCTCGGGAAGGCTTGTGGGACAAAGGGCTGCATGTTGCGGTGGCGAGTCGGGTCATGGAACTGGAGGAAGCGGGGCTCGCGCATCTGCCCGTCGCGCAGAGGTTTCCGCTGGCACGTCAGCGGGTGCACGACGCGTCGATAGTTAGCGAACGGGAGTCGCGGGCAAATCCGTGTCTGGTACTCTTCCGCTTTAAGCCTCGTGGACTGGACGGGCCTTGGGAGCTTCGATGGGAGAATGTGGGCTGGTGAGCGAGACGAGGCGTCCTCTCGAAGGATCAGCCGTGTCTAAATAGACTACCTACTCAAATGTACAGGGACTGTCTGAAAAACCTATCTCACGTTTCATGCTGTCGTGGCCCCCACCGGGGTGGTGGGATTACGATGAGACCAATCAGAATCTCGTCGGGATATAAGGACCGCACTAAAGATAAGCCACGCCGTACATTTACGGGCCGTTCAATCACAGACGGCAATTGCCTGGCCCTAGCTCTTGGCGTGCGGCTGTGGATAAGATTAGAGATCCGAGGGCTGTCGATCTTTCCGAGAGCCGCCCCATTCATACTCCGTATCTTCGCTGCCTGATCCTTTGATCCTTCGAGTTAATCATAGTAGAAGGCTGTGTAGAATGTGGTCTTTTGATTGGTCATGGCGTCAACTTTATGTTGATGCCTTCACCATGAGTTAAGAGCCTCTGTTATAGCCTCTCAGTGTGTCCCTGGTATATAAATCGCCGAGATGTCAGCTGTTCGAACCAGCAGTTAAATTTGCACTCTCGAATCTCATCCACAGCCAAGAACCTGTTTTATTGTTCTCTACCGCAACAGATTGATCAACCTTCCATCTCAAAATGGCAACTTCTGATGAGAATGACATTTACGTAGGCTGCAAAGCCTACACCGAGACCGTTAGTACTTCGTACGGGTACATACCCTCCGAAGGCGCCGGAATTGCGTTCTGTGTCCTCTTCGGCTTATCGATGATCGTCCATATCGCTCAATTCTGCTGGAAGCGAACATGGTGGTGCAGTCTCTTCAGCATCGGATGCATGGGTATGAATGCTATTGAGTCACCAAATCACAAGGAGACCCAGCTAATCCCACTGCAGTGGAAGTCCTCGGTTGGGCCGGGCGGACGTGGGCCTCCCAATGTCCCTACAATTCCACCGCATTCATGATCCAGATCTCAACCCTGATCATCGGTAAGAACTAGCCTTCCTCTACCTGCACACACGCTAACACCTCAAAGCACCAACCTTCTTCACCGCCGGTATCTACGTCCTGCTCGGTCGCCTCATCCAACTCTTCGGCCGCGAATCCTCAATCCTCTCTCCAAAACTATACCTCTGGATCTTCTGCACCTGCGACGTCATCTCACTCGTGGTTCAAGCCGTAGGCGGCGCACTGGCCTCCACCGAGTCCAACGAAGTGAACGGCAACACCGCCCCAGGCACCAACACCATGGTCGCCGGTATCGTTTTCCAGCTGGTTTCCGTCACGGTCTTTGTCTTCTGTGCCGTGGACTTCTTCCGCCGCTCCCTGCGTCTCGGGTACTTGCAGGGTCTCCTCCACGGTCCGCTCGCCTACCTCGTTGGCGCTATGGTGCTGTCCGTCGTCTGCATCTATATCCGGAGTATCTACCGGACGATCGAGCTAGCGCAGGGCTGGACTGGCTATCTCATCACGCATGAGTCCTATTTCATTGGTCTAGACGGTGTGATGATGGTAATTGCCGTTGGTGTCTTCAATGTGTTCCATCCCGGGTGGCTGCTGCCGGCGGATCATGTGCTCGCCAAGAACCAGGCTTGTCTGGAGTCGGGGGAGATCGAGACGCATCAGTTGCAGTCGACGACGGAGTACACGGGATATGGACATCAGTGAGCGGAAGATGTGTGCCTTGGAATTCGGGCTGTAATATGCCACACTGGCATAAGTAGCTTACCGTGGTCGTCACATTCCTTGGCCCAAGCCAAATGGGACTGACTGCAGCCCATATTTCATAAGTGTCATCGACACCGCTATGATAAGTTAATACTGATGAGCTATCAAGCTGATGGTGCTCTCTGATACTTAGATATCTGGAGATAAACTGGAATTGGGCGTACGCATAAATACTTATTTTCAGTTGTCTGCTTGAAACCATTATGTATATGTCGTAGCTATACAGAACTAGAGCATTATCTGTAAATCTGCAGGTACTAAGTGTAAGTCTTTCGAGCACGGTATTCTGCTTGTAATTTGACTATGTGTCTACTCAAAAAAGGTCTAAATCTAGTAGTACCTTTGAATTTATCATGGATATCAACTGCATATTGCTACTGTCTTTTGTTGTTGAGCAGGATGTAGACGAGATGGAGAGCAGCCTGGTTGAAGTTGCCGCCTTACCCGAACGAGGTTGGCAAAAACTTTTGCCAACCTCATTCGGGTAAGGCGTGCCGGGTGCCTTAGGCATTAAGAGCTAGTAATCAGTGACAATACAGTCCCTGGAAAGTAGCCTGCGTACTCCACGAAGAGTTCGTCTTATTCCTATTTAAAACTGGTTACACCCTAATTCTACCGGCGAAAGCCACCACCTCTAAGTCCTCAATACTTTGTATAACATGCTGTACCATATATTTTTTGTTAACAAGAGCAATTAGGAAGGCGGTGCTGCGGAAAGTGGCGCTTGGAACCAAACAGTTTGGTGGGGGGAGTACGCAGACTACTTTCCTCCGACTGTATAATACTGAGTCATTGTGCCCGTAAGCTATTTTAGTACATAAGGCTCTGGAAAAAAATGATTTAGAGCTGTTTCTTTCACTATGAGACGGTACAGGCCATGTGAGCAAGAGTGCTAGTCCCGAAACCCACAGCCTTAGTAACTAAGTCTGTGTGTGGTCGAAGCTATCCGCGCTGACTTAGAGCAGCAAGGAACAACGGTGACACCAGCGACTGCTGGTCCCCACTTGCATTCTAGGCGGCGAGCGAATTGAGCAGCAGTCATTGGCCCCCGCATGTGATTCCGGAGGCGGCTGCTAATCTCCACGTGTAGGCGGGGCGAACCTTATCAAAAGGCTTTTTGATGGCAAGAACCTATGTTGGCTGGGTCAGAGGTGACAACAAACAATCTCGCAGGTAGAGCTGACTTATTCAGAAGGGATAACAGTGACAGTCATTCAACATCTTGTTCCGTCAGGCTTCTCCGCTGACCTAATCTTTTTTCTCGCTTTTTGTCATTGTCCCTGTTCCGAGTCCAGATCTTACGTTGCTCTGAAATCCACTTTTGCGCTCTCGCTGCTCTTTTCGTGCCCATGCATTACAGTACGATTGGCCACACCACGCTTTGATTTCTTCAGCACAATGAGCCCAATTGCACATGGATTTACTGGTCCCAGTTTCTGGGCTACGCCTGACTCAACATTGCTGACTACTCTGCCCACGTGACCGAAGGCTTAGGTTAATCTCACGCACATGACATGAAGGTTCATCGGTCGCTCCAAACAACCGTCTGGAGCAACATTTCTCGTGTTCACGTGTATATCCATTGCTATCGTCGCGGTCCGGCCTCCTAGATTGTCTTGCCACGTCGCCTATAACTCCATGCACTCTGCCTTGAGTGTTCTTCCCATCACCTCATCACCTTACCCACTAAAAAGCCTAAGCATCAATGAAGACCACCGGGAAGATACGGAAGGACTCGATACATCGAAACTATCTTTCACGTGCCTCACGCGCTATATAAATAGCGCGTCGCGAACCCAAACACAACGCTACCTCAACACCCATCTCATCTCTCTCGAATGATCGAGCCTTTCGCACCATCCTAAAAGCCCACGCACAAAATTCTTCCCAATTATACTCTCACTCTATTGAAGGATCACATACACAATGGCAATTACTCGTGCTCAGAGGCGATCGCGTATCAACGTCGCCGGCGACGCGTGCAATCGCCATGTTTCTACCGCGAATTCCCCCGGCCCATCTGACGCGACTCCGACAAAAGACAGAGCTCCCACACCCGAATCTCCAGGCAGAGCTGCTGAACAGGGAGCACAGGTTCCGGCTGATCAAGCGATACCTGACATCTTGACGGTCCCGACTCCCAGCAGCGACCGAGAAAGTCCTCCACCAATGCGGGATATTACCAGGTACATTGATGAAGTTATTGATCGGGGCAGAGATCCTTGTCCCCAGCCAGAATTCTCGGAAGTTCTTTCTGGGTCGAGCTCGACCACTCAGCAGTCTTTGAAGCTCTCGGGTCCTCCCTGCACATGATCATCGCCAGTATCCAGAGTGATGTTCCAGATTTATTGGCCGGTTTTGGCGAAGACTTAGCACTTGAGGTAGAGAAACTGCACATGACGATCAGAACGATGTTCATTAGGGTGGCCTCGTTGAAGAGCGTTTCACACCTGCTAAGGAGTCATGTTGACAGTTTTGATCCTGACTCTGATTACAAATCCAAATACCACGACCCCTCCACTTCTGACAGTGAGGCCCTTTTCCACCGCCTCTGGAGCGACGATGCTTCCTCTGAAATAAGGGGGTTCCGATCACACAGCTCCGAAGAGGAGCTGGCCTAGACAGCTTGTCTCGCTCAGAAGCTTGGCAATCAGACTGGGAAGCCTTCTCGCCAAAGGTGCCAACCTGAAAGTGATCTGGTGACGGAAGCTAACCAAAAGTCTTGCATCGTATCTCAATCAATGTTCCTGTATCTGCTCGGTCGGTTTTTACTTTGTATTTTCTTCTCTTGATTTGTCCTGTCATGTCCTTGAATTGAAGTTTGAAAACAGATAGTATGGCGCGACGCGTTACAAGTTTATATTTGGCGGGGCTCAGAATGTTACTTTCTCTCTCAGGTGACTTTAATTTAAGAATATCTCGGTCAATGGTCATCAAGATCACTCTATGTCTCTGCTCTTGGGTCGAGGAGTGAAGAACAGGCTAGTGTGTCGCGTCCACGGCAGTCTTTATGTGCGCTAAACTGTCAACGAGTACAAATTGAATCCACGTTGTAGGTTGCCGATGAGCTGTGCCCCTAGCTAGATCAGGGTAACAATCCGTTCCCTGCAAGTTCACATAAGGCGCTTACTGTGCGGGACAAGCAACCAAGGGTTCATGGGGGGGGCTCGTACGGTGACGAGGAGGTCACCGGCCCATTCCCATTGTCCATCGCTATGCAATCCAAGCCCACACCTAACCGGGAGAACGCGATACCCGCCACGTCAGCGTGGTGTATGTGAGAGCACTGATCTTGGGGCCTCTTACCTTTCCCAAGACATGGCGAGGCTCCGATTCCACCCATCGACACTCCTCCATGTCCACCTGCGCCTTGCCCGAAAAGAGATCAATCTCCGCTGGGGCCCGGATCTTGGACTTGGTGATGACCTTGAAGCCGACGTAGAGGGTGACAAAGACCGGGATGTTGATGTAGGTCGTGAGGAAGCCCTGGGCGTCGAAGTGGCCGACGAAGACGGCGAAGCCGCTGAAGACGACCACGATGCCGAAGAAGACGAGGGCCGCGTACGTGGCGTACGGCTGGAGGGGGGCCCGGTACGGCAGCGTGTCCCGGCCCACGCCCTGCGCCTGCAGCGCCCGGTGGAACTGCACGTAGGCCACGCAGATCGCGCCCCAGGTGAAACAGTTCGAGATGGCTGTGATGCTGGAGAACCACTGGAACACCGTCGACCCTCGGCTGGAGATGTTGAGATAGGTCAGACACAGCACGCAAGCGGTGAATAAGGTGCTGACATAGGGCACTCCTCTGAAACGGGGGGGCCGGAAGCGGGTTGGCAATGGTCAGTCGGGGTTGACTACTCCACACCGATAGGGTCTGAGCCAGGGGGCTCAGCTAGGTACAGTACTCACCTCTTCGAGCAGCGCGAGAAGACCCGAGGCGCGTGCCGGTTGTCGGCCAACGCGTACAGATACCGACTGCCGGCAAAGAGCCATTCGTTGGCGGCGGAGATCGCCGACGAGAGGATCACGGCATTGATCACCGACGGGAGCCCGCTGATCCCGGCCTTTGTGATTGCGATCACCCACGGCGACTGCGCCGCGCCCGGCGCGTCACTGGCCTGGGCGCTGAGCAGGTGTGGCTCATCGTAGGGCACCAGACAGCCGACCGCGAGCGTGCCCAGCACGAAGAAGAACAGGATGCGCCAGAAGGTGCGGCGCACCGCTTTGGGGATGTTGCGACGCGGGTTCGTGGCTTCGCCGGCCGCCACGGCCACGAGCTCGATCCCACCGTAAGAGAACGAGGCGTTGATCAGCACGGAAAAGAAGCCGAGGAAGTGGCCCAGCGAACCACCGGCCAGATATTCTTTCATGGCGCCGGGGTGCTTCCAATACCTGAAGCCGAGTCGGTCATGTGTCGGCCCGCCGCCGAGGTCGATGACCAAGGACAAGACGAGCAGCCCCAGCAAGGTCACCACCTTGACGATGACGAAGATGAACTCGGCCTCCCCGAATATCCCCACAGCAATACAGTTCAGCAGGACGATGCTCACGATGATGATCGTGATCCACACTCCCGGCTGGGAGAAGTGTCATGAAGTCAGCGTCCGGGGGACTGAATTGGGGAAAGGGAACCGTACATTGACCTCGTCGGTCCAATACTTTATCACGACCGATGCAGCGGAGATGTCACTGCACGCCGAGAACGTCGCCGCATACCAGCTCTATCTTGAGGGGTCAGCGATGCCATCCTTATCGACCGTAGCAGCCTCACTCACGTTGTAGCCAATCGCGAACCCAAGTGCATCGTCGACGTATCGACTACAAAACTGAGGAATGGCGCCGGGGAGTGGAAGCCAGCTTGCCATTTCGCCGAGACCCGTCATCTAGGAATACTCAGCGGCCTTCCGATAGTAGCTGGACCGATCGCGGAGTCGGAGGTCAAACTCACCATCGCGTACAAGAACATGCCCGTCACGCTGTATCCGAGCAGCAGTGAGAGCGGGCCGCCCCGAGTCAACGCAGTGCCGATACTCAGGAAGAGACCCGTCCCGATGGTCCCGCCCAGGGCCATGAACTGGATGTGCCGGGACTTCAGTCTGAAGTGGGTCGTGAGCCTCGTCAACCTCTCAGCGGACGGAACCCAGATACGCACCCTCGATGAACACTGCCATCCTCACGGTGAATCGCGCTGGCCTCGATGTCGGTGGTAGGCGCATCGACAACACCATTCTTCTCGGGGACTGCCATGCTGGGGCTACCGGCCGCGGCGGACTTTGCCTCGCGCTCCATAGGGACCTGGTGGAACTGAATGTTGTATCCTGCCGAAGATATCTCATCGAGAAGCTCCGATCGTGGGCATGCAACTCATCTGAGGACGTGATTATATAGGAAACCTGAATGCGTTGATGGCCCAATCGCCCTCTCTCGATACGTTCCCTCCAACCTTGGACATCATTACTGGTATGGATGGCTCGATATCGTTTATCAAGATGTATAGCACGACCTTTATCAACAAAGTGATAACAGGATAAACGTAGAGATAAGGAACCTGGTGTGTATAGTCAGTAGCCCACGATAGCCAGGAAGATCAGAAGATCTGGTTGTTGTGGGTGCGGTTCTAAGGGTTCTATCCATACGGGGATCAATTGCTAATCAGTCCGGACGGCATGGCTGTGTGTATGACACACTGCACTGCATGCACTCCGCGAAGTACAGTACAGTACAGTAAAGTACTGCCAAGTAAGGGTCCGATATCCTCCTACCGGGAAACGCATGCATTCCTGAGTCTCCTCGGGACTCCAGCTGCAGACACTGCCCATACTTTCCACTCGGTGGATGAAAGCTCTGGCTCACCGGTCCTCAGGTCAAGATCAATGTGTTTCTCACCGACATGTCGGACTTTCAGATCATGAACGAGGCGTACGCCAGAAACATGCCCGCTGGTGTTATGCCCGTGAGTTCTCGATGGCCCTTCAAGAAACCCAAACCGAAACTCGAGGCTCATCCACCTATGCTAGGTACGCACCTGTGTGGCGGTCAAGGAACTGCCCTTTGGCTCGGATGTGGAGATCGAGTGCATCGCAGCATCGGAAAAAGCACAGTAATCGTAGATCCCGGGGTTGCGGGCGGAGGAGCAGAGATCACCTTGGGGATGGCCATCGCTGGTTTGGGTGTGCCTCGCAGCAGCGATGTTCCAAAGCTGCCTTGGCTACACGATGAAGAGTTGCTTGAGAGACGACTAGCCAGATCATAGACATGTAGGTTCTCCTGCGCAGGACCAATGCCTAGAGTCAACTCCAATAGTCACGGGGGTCCCAACTTGACCTTCCAATGTCGGATTTCTTTCTTCCATATCACGCGCAGATTGCTACTACTGTAGTGCTCCCCAAGAAAAGGATGACACCAGCTTCCCGACTGTTCAGTCCACCCTGGTTTTTTGCAAGTGGTCGGCCACATTCGGCGAACCCTCACGACCATCAGGGGTGCAGATGAACTTGCCTCGGTGAACAGCCCCGTTCTTCCCGTGATGAGCTTTCTTGCCTCCATCGCTTGGGCTGTCCTCACAGCCAAGTCTCCTCGGGCCGTTTGCGGGTCGGAAATACCAGCCGTGTTGATCTCCCCAAGACCTGTGCTCTGGATCCTTCGACCAGCAAAGGCTCCGAGGCAAGAGCATTCCCTACCTTGTTGCCCACGCTTGAAGATGCACGATGAGGGATGTCCGCAAAGCTAGTCCATCGACATGGCTGAGACCACGTTCTGTGTGCCCTTTTTCCACTCCCGCCTCGCACCCTGTATCTCCTCGAGTGTTTGTGCGAGCACGCATTGACGCAGGCAAAGGCTGAGCGGTGTGCACCCGTTCTAATTAATGGATGGACCGATTTCAATGGACACTACTGGAGCGAGCCACGGGGCTGTTTCCACCCTAGCAAAATCGTGAAATTGTGATGGGTAGCCCCAGGGCTTCATGGAGAGGTTACCATATTCGTCGATTTGGTTCCTTCGAGCATCTATAAAGCGATAGCTGGAAAGGGACGTACAGGTAGCCAGGGAAGGGAGGCAGCGGTCGGACGAGCCCCGACGGGACGCGATTGGGATAGAAGGACATAGAACGCAAGAAAGCTGCTTTGATATGCACAATGTATATCGTTGGTCACCCAGTCAATGCCATCAAATGTTAGAGCGAATCAACTTGCCATTGCTGATAGAAATCGGTGATGTTGTAATAACATGAAGAACAAGTCCAGGCATTTGCTAGCAATATCTGGACAGAGGCGAATACTCAGACATGAGGAAATCAGAAAAGAACATGTTTGAATACAGATCGGTGCAGAAACAGCAACAGGCATAACCGAAAGAGAGACTGAAAACACACAGGATTCATGGCAATCAATGCTGCAGTAGATCCCTTGACACCTCGTAGCACTAGCATACCAAACACCCATGCAAGCGCCCGATTGAGTTCTGGGATATGACCAGAAACTACAGGGCTTTGTTCAACACTTTGCGGCGAGGATTCTCCCCCTTCAAATATGCCCACCCGGTCACGTAGTGGTAAGCCCGAAGCTCCAGGTCTTCATCGTTTGCTACTTCCTCGTCCCACATTGGAATGTCCGCGAACCCCATCTCCGCCCCTTGGAGGTCATGTATATGTACGTGTGGCTTCTTTCTATGATATTCCCGAGATTCAGTCACCTTATTGCGGAGAATATCAAGAATAGGCGCCCACCACCCGTCTATAAGCACGATTCGGAGTAGAAATAGTCCCTCCAAATGGGGTCCAAGGGCGTTGCACCACTGCGCAAGCTCGTTTTCAGTCAGCGAGGTATTCGTCATTTGGAAAACTTTAAGGTGCTGCCACTGGATTCCTTCCAGAAGCGGGCTCACACTCAGCTCATCCCCTTCGAATCGACCTGGAACCTCTCCATCCCCATTTAAGGAGACAAAGACTTGTTCAAGTTCAGACCCCAAGAACATTGCCTTGAGATATTCCTTGAAGTGAGACGTCGTGTTGGCCGCCGGCGGTGATGGTGGCACGCTCATATCCTCGTCGACATCCATGGGTTGATTCAAGGTAACTACTTGGAGGTTCTGGAATGTCGTTCGTATGTCAGCCCACAACCTCTGATCCGAGAATCTAGATATGGGACCCTGAACCGGCATCATAGCAAATCTGTCTCCGGACGGAAAGCAGCCAACATGTAAGTTACGAATCATCTTGCCAGCCCTCTGAATCGCGATTGGTAGTTCGAAGAGGATCTTGTCGGGAACCAGAGGGTTGCAAAGATGAATCTTGATCTCATCCCATCTCAGAGGATGGCATAGAGCCTCCAGGAATCGATAACGGTCCAACAAAGCATACCGGTGAGGAAGTGGTGACTCCGCTGCGTCGCAAAACCCCACGGACTCTGCTCTTGGCATTCGAGCAAAGCACGCAGCTAAGGAGGCGACAAATGACCCTGACCTGACGAGCTGCACTTGAAGGGAACGTTTTCTGATGTTCTCCTTCTGCGCTTGGCGAAACGTAGCGCGTAGCTGTCCGACAAGTGATTTATCAATTATGATTCCGTCGTTCTTCTTGGTGAATATGTAAGGCTTCATCGCGAGTGACATGTGGTAGAAGTTAGCCTCGACAAGTCCGAGTGCGGTAGAGGGTACCAGGTGCTGTGCGTCCTGGTTGTGGGAAGATTGTGAAGATTCCGACTGTTTCACCTCCATCTTCCAGACTTCGAGTTCGCTTGCCAGTATACTGTGATGATGTCTTGCAAACGATTCACAATCTGTCTCATGATCTTTGACCCGGAAGGCGAGACCGACTTTGATGCCCAGAATCCCTTTGGCCACGTGTGGACATCGCGACAGATGGACAGCTCTATCAAGGGACTCCTGGTCTAGATTGACAAATAGGATCGGGCACAGTAGCGGTGAGGCTAGATCATTGAACACATGACAAACAAGGCGGATGTCCGATATTGTTTTGCGGTATATCTGGGCCTGGACTGGATGCAAATTCCGACCGATATAGCCCGGTATATCCTGAGTCCACCAAATTATCCGGTTTTTGTTCACCCTAAAGTCTTGAAAGAACTCAAATATCTGAAGGAGCAAGTCGTCAGGGAGATCAAGTATAGTAAGAGGTCGCATCGACGGCCGTGAAAGTTCCATCGCTCGAGTTCGTAAGGCCAGGCGGTGATTTTCAAGCTTGAGGAGGATGGAACACTCCGTGCATGGCTCTTTTTCGCAGTATTCGTGCTTCATGATACCGATCGAGTCATGGTCATCTTCTGAGTCGGCTTGGGGAGTGCTTGCCTCAGAGTCAGCACCCGCTTCCGAGGCTTCTTGCGCTGCACTTTCTTTGGGTTCATGACTATTGTCTGCGACGCGTTGTTGATTGTTTTGCTCGGGTGCGTCTTCACTGTGCCAGTCATCAAGTTCGACACTCTGGCATTGATCTCCCTGTTGTGCTTCTCCGATTTCGACGGTTCTTCCTGAGCCACTCGCCCTTCCCGGAATCCCTCGTTCTTCCTCACTGTGTGCATCGTCTTCTAGGTCCGGGAGATCGGTCTTGTCGTCGCCAATAATGGAGATGTCCGAGTCGTCGTTGGAATGATAGCTCTCGTCATCTTCAGCGTCTCTTTCCTCAATCCAATGTCGGGCGCGGATGTCCTGCTCCAAGTCATCGATCTCGGATAGCAGCAGATAGATCTCATCGAACGTAAGAATTTTGGGTGATTCAATATCGAATATACAGTCCAACTGTTCCAGCAAGTTCTCTCCGCGCTGAACAGTGATGTGGTAGCAGCATAGCATGATGAGGGATCAAAGGTAGGGGTGAGGCAAGGTTGGGAGAAGCTAAAAGAATGAGACCTGGTCTAGAAGTGAATCAAGTCTGATCACAGACTAAAAGTCTATAAGTATTTCTTAGGCTTAGTGAACCTGAGACGGTGGGAATAAATGTGGAAGGGTGAGAAGAGGGAAGGGAGACAGATGGGTTAAGAGAAGAGCGAAGAGAAGGGTCATGAGAAGGATGATGAGAAGGATGATGAGAGCGGATGAGAACTGTGAAGAGGAGAGTGATGAGAAGGAAGGAAAATAGAGGGGAGGGAGAAGTATGATGAGTAGAAGGTCGCGTGGTGGATGTGAATATGGTGAGGTACCTGTCAACACAAACAAACAGCCAAATCACCTGACTCAGACTTTGAGCTACACCATCACTTCTTGAAGAGGCAAAAGCTTGGTGCGGTCTCAAATATCCTGGACGCAGTTCAGGATAAAGATATATGGCGAATGTGCTCTGGTTGATCAAGGCTTTGATGGCTCGAAGAACTTCGCCTTACCACAAAAGAGCTGCCCCAGTGTTTTGATGCCAAAAATGACAGTGAAATGTAATCTCGCCCTAGGACGTATGGACTAGGTAGACTTCTTGATGACGATTGTTCCTACTTTGTTGGCGATGGGAATCCAGTATCAGCCAATAAAACATCGATTGAAATCATCTATCAAAGTCACCTCAAGTATCAAAGGTGCCCAGTGATCATTCCTCACTAGACTCAGATGTGTATTGCTTTCAATCAAAGTAACCGACATATTCAACAGCTACCCCACCTCTCTGCTGTGGAGTCCTCTGAAGGTGTTAATAGGAGAATAGCCAGTTTTTTAGAGACTATATTATCTGGATTACTGCTAAAAGTGCCGACATTCGTCCATCATCACTCTGCTGAACTTAGGGATGCTCTTTAGCAGCCAGTTCAAGGAAGTCTCTATGATCATAGACCCATCTCTCATTCATTCCATTGCTCTCGGGTAGTTTTCGCCAATTCAGAATCGGTCTTCTCATTAGGCTGATCGAACACAGCGAAGCCATCAAGTAGACCCGGCACGTGATGCAAAGGGACGCGCCTCGCCCACAGGTACTGCTTGTAACAGCACCAAACTACCAGAAATGCGTCGCAATTACCTATCACCCATAATCTCGGTTCACCTGCACACTCGAGCTGCGGGCAAGAATCCCCGACAACGTCTGCCTCACGAGTACTCCGGATATTCCTCCGCTGTCCACACCTTCCACACAAGTCTTTCCCCGCTGACGGCGCCAGTTCTCATCACATCCAACGCGGTGCTAGCCCTCTGCAGAAGCGAAGCGCCCTCGATCTCTCGATACTTGTTGGGCTCGAGGCTACCCGACGCGAGAAGAGAGGGTATAATATCGGGCAGGAGGTGGTCCTTCAGGAATGGATTCTGCTCGAAGATTAGTTTTGAAATGTTAAAACGTGAGTTCGAACCATACCGTCTCGAATGTATAGCTAACAATACTATGGACTTCAACGCCAGGCGCCCAGGATACCTCTCCCTCGACATGAGCGGAAAGCTGCACGCCGGCTGGGTCTGAAGGCGACCGAAGCACGACAGGAAGAACAGCTGCGACAATGGAGCCAGGAAGGGAGGCGACCTTCGCAAGATGCTGCAGTGACCCAGACTTGGAGCTCACGCAATCGACAGCGCGTACGGGTGCTGAGAGCTTGCTCTTGTTCACGATTTCCAGAATAGAGTCGACGACATTAGGCTCGCGGTAGTCGACGACGTGCTGGGCACCATAAACCTTGAGCTTTTCGTGGTGCTGTGGCGATGCGGTAGCGATGACATTCTTATAACCCCAGTGGTGGAGGAGCTGGATGGCGTACTGGCCGACCGAGCTGCCTCCTCCCCAGATGACAATCGGACCATCTGGACCCCTGGGTGAGAATCCCGAGGGACGCGGCCAGGGAAGCTCGAGTTTCAGCTTTTCTGTCAAGGCTAAATACGCAGTGGAAACATTGGTTGGCACAGTAGCGGCCGCGAGCATAGATATGCCAGAGGGAACCTAGATTTCCTTCAGATGTGGATAAAGGAGACACACGGTCAACGGAGATCATCATACCTTTCCGAATAGATGCTCTGGGGCAGTAACATACACCTGCTGCCCCTTCTCCTTCTCATTGTGGAAGAAAAAACCGAGGACCCGATCACCAACCTGTAGGCGTTTGACCCCTGGTCCAGCTGCCACTACAGTGCCGACACCACTGTCACCCAGACTTTGAGGGAACTGTGCCATCAACCCTGCGTCGACTTGGTAGACATCCAGGGGCGCAGATACGACCCATTCAATGCGGACACGAATCTCATAGTGTTGAAGCTCGGGCGTCGGGACTTGCTGAATGGTTAGCGGTTCTTTGATATTAGTCGCAATGACTGCAGGGTGAGATGCCATGGTGCATGCAATGTTCAATTAAATGTACTAAGAGTGATGGGTTGCATTAACGTGGGTGGCAGAATTGTGACCTTATATACAACTTTCGAATTATTATCCTCTGAAAACTGTTTCAATGTATCCAGTTCCCTCGAAACGCCCCACCGGACATGACTTATTCATAGTAAGTATAGAACATCGGCATCGATCCAGTTAAACCTTAACAGCTACCTTATCTCCGGTCCACTGAGAGTACGGGAGGCCGGCAAAACTTCGGATTACAAATCACCTCAAGCTGAGGTCAATCAACCTTGTGGGTGGCGCAGATGTCACACCAGTACTTGCCATTCTCTCCTTTCGCCAATTATCGTCTTGGAGTAAGCATCTGATCCAAGCCATCTTTCTTGACCCATCCTAACACCGAGGATTTAGGCTGTGAACGACCCACGATACTCTCTACACTTCTCAAGCCTCAGCAATGATGGATGCAAAGTCCGAGATCAAGCATCGGCGTAACATACGACACGCGACCACAGCCAACGCACCCGAGGATGATTTACTCGGGGTCACCGACCCGGCTCTGCGGCGACGCGTACAGAATCGTCTAAACCAAAGAGCCTACCGTAAGGCTCTCAGCCATATTCTTACCACTAGTTATCGATGCTGACGAAGTCCAATGGTCTGCACCAAAGGCCAGCGACGAAACCCACGGAGTAGGGATGACAAACTGCTTTCGAATCGTAAACCAATCCGTGCGGTTGCCGCTCTCGATCAACCTCGAGTTCAGAGACCACCTCAGCTATCCAGCGACCACGACTCTATTTTCTCTAACCTCCCCGAGGTGGATCCCACGCGATACACATACGCCCCTCCCAATTTCCACCTTCTAATGGTTCAATTTGAGAAACGCGCCCGAGCTGCCCACGCTATGGGTTCACCCCGGACAGATCTCCTCCTCAGCCTGAGTCGACTCAACGTAATCCGCGCAGCGTACCAAAACGCAGTCACCGCCGGCATGACCATCGAATGGATGTGTCGCGATGACGCAGTTTCAATCTTTAGTATAACTGGCCCTCATTCACCGCAATATACCTTGAGCACCATCCCGGAGCGGTTGCGGCCGACCCCCGTGCAGCGCACTGTGCCGCATCACCCTTGGCTGGACATCTTTCCCTTTGAGCAAATGCGCGATAATTTGATTCGCGCGGGGGATTTGCTCGATGGTCATGGGTTCTGCCATGATCTAACCGCTTTCTGGGATACGCGCAGCAGCAGCGCAACATTACTCGTCTGGGGAGATCCGTGGGATCCATCGAATTGGGAGGTCACGGAGGAATTCGCGCGGAAGTGGGGGTACTTTCTTCGCGGATGTCCGGACATTCTTGTTTCGACGAATAAGTGGAGAGCTCGGAGGAATGAAAAGCCTCTCGCTTGGCGGAGGGTGTTTGGCGATTATCTGGGGTAGCTGAGATGGTCTGATTGTCCATGCATGGAGTGTGTTATTTGTTCCATTGGTCGAGAGGACGGAGAGTTTGGTTTCTGACATCATCGATTGTCTGCTCTGCCACTTGATTCTGTTACTCGTACTAGGTACCGGAGTGTGCCATGGGAATATGCTCAGGCCCACTCTAAAGTCCGATGCTTACATTTCGAGTCTCATTGGTCGGATAGACCCGCTCTCTTACAGCGAGGCGGATGCAGTGCACGGCGGGAGGTGCAGGCCCGGGGGCAAGCATCTAGTCCCTATTTTAATGCTAATCTCCGTTACCTAGTCCGATATTGTGAGTATATCAGGCGAGACCCTGGCAACAACATGGCGTCGATTGATTTCTCTCCATCATCTTTCATCATCACATCAAATGTCTCTTATCATGACATACCAGAAAGCAGTCATTATCACCGCACCCCAGCATGCAAAAGTGGTCGACGACAGACCTATTCCGAGGTTGCGCGATGACTGCATCCTAGTCAAAACCGTCAGTGTCGCACTGAACCCCACCGACTGGAAGCATATCGATAACCTCGCCAGTCCTGGGGTGCTTGTCGGGTGCGACTACGCCGGCATCGTGGAAGCCGTTGGCAAGGCTGTGAAGAAACCATTTGCCAAAGGCGACCGCATTTGTGGATTCGTACACGGATCCAATGCCGTCCAGCCCGAGGACGGGGCTTTCGCGGAATACATTGTCGCTAAGGGAGATCTCCAGTACAGGATCCCTGAGGCCATGGCCTTCGACGAGGCTGCAACGTTAGGCCTGGGAGCCATCACTGCTGCGCTGGGACTTTACCAGAGCCTCCGTCTTTCACTACCCACTTCCCCAGTGCAGGAGAAAATCCCAGTGCTGGTGTACGGAGGATCCACCGCGACAGGGACCTTGGCGATTCAGCTTGCCAAGCTATCGGGGTATACAGTCCTGACGACTTGTTCTCCCCGCCACGCCGATCGTGTGAAGTCCCTCGGCGCGGACGCGGTTTTCGACTACAACGATCCCAATGCCGCCAACGCAGTCAGAAAGCATACCAACGACAGTCTTACTCTGGCTTTCGATACCGTGTCGGTCGAGAGCAGTGCGAGATTTTGTGATCTGGCTCTTTCCTCGCAGGGCGGAGACTATAGCTCCCTGCTACCGATCGCAATTGAACGGGAGAATGTACGGGATCGAGCCACGATGGCTTACACTGCATTCGGTGAGAGATTTATCTTTGGGCCCAAGGAGATTCCAGCGCGACCGGTCGATAGAGAATTCGCGGAAGCTTTTACTCCTATTTTCGAGGACTTGCTAGCAAGTGGCAAGGTCAAGCCCCACCCGGTTCACATTGGTGATGGTGGGCTGGATGGTATTTTGGATGGGCTGCAGCTGTTGAGGGAGGGAAAGATTAGTGGCGAGAAGCTTGTTTATAGTATCACAGACAGCTAAGGAGCTTGGCTCCATAAAGATAGCCAACGTAATAGATGAATGTTTATTCTTCTTGGAAGGAACTAATTAAAAACACACTTGAGAGTATCCTTAATCGAAAAAAAATCCTCGTACGACTACAGTAAACCTTACCCTGTCACCAGTTTTCCAACGTTCTATATTTCACTGCGTTTCAGGGGACAAGTTCTCCCACCTTCAATGGTGCCACTCGCAGGACAATATATATACGAAATGTTTCGCGGGAGAACTGCCAAGACTGTTGCCCACCTTCTGTCTGAATTGGCAAAGTTCAAAGCCTGCCAACATCCAGTCGAAGGTCGGATTGAGTTCAGATCCGGCGCACTTCCCCTTCCACAAGTCTTTATTATGAATTGCACAGGTCGCCATCGGCGACGTCTTCGAGGGGCTAGGCTCGGAGTTGGGTGCGCACCCGATCGTAGTACGTGGGGGTATATCGGGGGGTCGCAGCGAATCAGAGCTGGAATGTAAGCATCCCAGCGGGTGTTATCTCCGACACGCCAGAGGAAGCCCAGGACAATGGTACACTGCACAAAGGATTATTTTCCAAAGCCAATTTGTTTATGAGGAGGAAAGAAAAATGGACGTTGTGATTTATCAGTCAGAGATTCTTGTCGAGTTTGACGAGTTTGAGCTTGTCTATCCTCCTGAATGTTTGTGAACGTGGTCATTGTCGCTGAGTTCAATACAAATTGCGGTTAGATCTGAGACGGGTTTGTTAGCACTTCTAGACGTTGCGGTACATATCATCAACTTGGAAGCCTCACTTCAACCACTTGTCTCGATGGTGTAGTTGGTTATCACGTGGGTCTCATACAGCAGTATGACTCGGAAGATCACTTCTGGGCGATCCCAAGGCCGGGAGTTCGAACCTCCCTCGGGACATTTCTTTTTGGTCTTGGTTGCCTTGTTGGCCCCACATGGCACCGGATGGGGATGTGGGACAGCCTCGAGTGTGAGGCGGTCTTCTGGAAGAATTCTTCATGGCGATGAGTGGGCGACCCCACCGGCAAGCCGGTCGTAACCGGACTTATGGTCGCGGTCTCCGAGCGTGCTAACCATGATGTCAACTGCCTTTGCCGAAGAGATGAATATATTCTTCGCAATTGCGCAAAAGCAACAAATTTCGTGTTCAGAATCTGAGATCTTCGATATATCAATCTAGCCAATTGCACCAGCACGCATCCTCGAGTCAAAGTCCTCACCATCTGCACCCGACCATTCTCACGCTGCATTGCAATCCAATTCAACCAATGGTCCGCATCCTCATCACCGGCTCCGCCGACGGCTTCGGCCTGGAAGCCGCCCGCCAACTCGTCCAGCGCGGCCACACCGTCTACCTGCACGCACGCAACCAAGACCGCGCCGCCCACGCCCAAGCCGCCTGTCCCGGCGCCGCGGGAGTGTTGGTTGCCGACCTCAGCAACCTCGAAGCAACGCGCCAGTTGACCGAAGAAGCCAACGCCATCGGCACATTCGACGCGGTGATCCTCAACGCGGGAATGCTCTCCGGGCCCTTCCGCAAAACCCCGGATACCGGCATCCCAGCCATGGTGTTTGTCAACGTCGTGGCGCCGTATATCCTTGCCTGCTTGCTGCATCGCCCGAAACGGCTGATCATCATATCCTCGCAGTTGCACCGCAGTGCCCGGAATACTACCGTGGAGGATATTTTCTGGCTGAAGCGCGGCGAGCGCACCTTCCAGGATTTCCAGGCGTATTGTGATTCGAAGTTTCATGTTATGTTGATTGCGAATGCATTTGCGCGATTGTGGAAGGGGACGTCGAGTGTGATTTCTGTGCATCCGGGGTGGGTGGCTACCAAGTTGGGGGGTGCGGGGGCGCCGGATCGGTTGGAGGATGGGGTCGAGACGTATGTCATGCTGGCGGAGGGGGAGTATGACCAGAGTATCACGGGGGCGTACTTTGAGCCCAAGAGGAAGCGCGGTACTGCTCTTCCGGCCACGGAAGACGTTGCGCTTCAGGGGAAAGCTGTGAGAGCCTGTGAGGAGGTCACGGGCTTGAAGATGCCGGCTTAGCGAGGCCTTGGCTTCTCTGGCTTGCTGTTCGTAGGAGAATGTATTATATATTATAATACTTATAGCATAATCCAGCTGTGAAAGGCTATTCCTCAATTACCTTAACAAAAATCCTCTTCGGCTTGCGTGTTACCAACATGCATAAAACATGTTTTGAGGGGAATGCCGGTAGAAAACCTATCTAAGACTCGCCACGGACTTGAGGTTCTTGGAGTAAAGTGCTGGCATTAAGTCGTAGTGCTGATTCACTCGAATGCTCTGAGAGTCCTGTGATAGTATCAGAATAAGCTAGGAATACCTGTCAAGACTGAAAGAGAAATTAATTGCCAATTTGCACTAGAGTACTGTAATTCTTGATAGCTTGGCTGCCGTCCCACTGTGAATACTAAGATTGATGAGATTCGAGACGCCCGGCAGTCAGTGACTAAATATAGCATTTCAGCGGGGATCGTTTGACATAGTCGCGGTCGACCGCATTTAGGAAGATGATTGCACGAATCCGGCAGACTAATGCCGACCCCTGTAACAGTCTTTGTTATTGTCATTGGACCAATGCACCCTGCAAGTTAGGCGCACATGCAGGCGATGTCACTGCATTTGGCCAGCTGAAATGAGGGGTCCGTGGTCGCGTACAAAAATTCCTCCCCTTCCCCAGTCATCATCCACAGACCTTGAGTTCTTGTTTACCTTGTCCTACACGCGGAAGATCACCACATGGTGGCTCCCACGCCGCAATCAGCAGATAATCTGTCACATGATGAACACCTCAACAGCGCTGTTTAACAACTCCACAAACGCGGGGCTCCAGATTGGCCAGAACAATAGCAATGTTGAGTTCCACAATCATCACGGTAAACCCTTGCAGTCACACCAGCTTCTCACTATGCTGACATCACTCGACCTGGTCGTTTCTCTTTGCTCTAGGACCATCGCAAGCCTCACGCAATGAAGCGTGTCTACGGGATCTTCGGATAACCAATCCTCGCGATGACAAGGCCCGAATCCAGGATTTCAAGGGAGGCCTGCTTATGGACTCATATCGTTGGGTTTTGAGCAACCACGAGTTCAGAAAATGGCGAAATGATGGCGGGCCCGATCGTGATGCCAACGACCGACTGCTGTGGATCCGCGCTGATCCCGGCAAAGGAAAGACCATGCTACTTTGCGGTATCATTGATGAGTTGACCAAGAAACTGCCTGAAACCCGCGCATTGTCGTATTTCTTCTACCAACAGAGTGATGCTCGCCTCAACGATGCAACATCCGTTTTGCGAGGTTTGATTTTCCTCCTCGTGGATCAGGGGCCGAATCTGCTCTCCTATATCCGGCCGCGCTACGACGTGGAAGGGAAAACGCTCTTCGAAGATACCAATGCTTGGTACGCTCTATCGGAAATGTTTCTCGAATTGTTAGAGGACCGAGATTTAGAGACCACGTTGTTGATCATCGATGCTTTGGACGAGTGCAGCACCGGCCTGCCGTTGCTGCTTGAGCTGGTGAAACGGTCAACGGGAAATCCTCGGGTCAAGTGGATTGTCTCGAGTCGGAATTGGCCTGATATTGAGAAGCATTTGACGGCTACATATTGCTCTACTTTGTCTCTCGAGCTGAACGAGAATTCTGTCGCTGCCGCTGTGAAGACCTATATTCAGATTAAGGTGGACTTCCTCACCGCGCTGAATGGATACGACGAGAACACCAAAGACTTTACCCGAGAGTATTTGACGTCAAACTCTAATGATACATTTCTCTGGGTTGCCTTGGTCTGTGAGAGGCTTGCGAAAACATCTGTGTGCGACGTGGAAACCATTCTCACATCATTCCCTGCGAGTCTCGATGATTTGTACAAGCGCATGATGGGCGACATTGAGAACTCAGAAAGTAGACAGCTGTGCCAAGTGGTTCTCGCCACGGTCTGTACCGCATACCGCCCTCTGGCAGTTGAAGAGCTACCAGTACTTACCGATCTACCCTCACGAATCTCGACAGATTCTCGGATGATAGAGCAGATTATTAAGCTCTGTGGCTCATTCTTATCTATTCGGGAAGACACTATTTACTTTGTCCATCAGTCTGCGAAGGATTTCTTGCTGACATCCAATCTTATAATACCAACCGGTCTTGGGATGGAACACGGTAGAATTTTCTCTCGGTGTATCAAGGAAATGAATCAGGCACTTCAACGTAACATATACAATATTAGAAATCCAGGATGTCGAGTCGAGGACATCTGTCGCCCTTCACCTGACCCCTTGGCATGAGCACGTTACTGTTGCACATATTGGATTAATCATTTATTAGAAGCAGATCCTAGGAAAACGGTTGACCTGTCTACAGATGGTCCGTTGCAGCTCTTTCTGGAACAGAAGCTACTTTACTGGCTCGAGGCTCTTAGCATTCTCGGGCAGTTTACTGGAGGCATTGGAGCTATCCTCCTACTTAATGCCTTTCTGGAGGTATGCATACCCAATGGAATGAAGAGAAGAAATCTGACTATGGGCACTTGTCTGTACTCTGTTTAGAAAGCAAAGTGCGCGGACAAATTGTTAAACCTTGTAAATGACATTTCCCGATACATGCGCGAGTTCAAGATTCCGATCGAAACCAGCCCGCTCCAAGTCTATAGCTCAGTACTCATTTGGTCCCCGAATCGGAGTTTGGTCAAAGCTCTTTACCAGCACGAAAGACCCACGTGGATCACCAAAACCCCCATGGTCGAGGAGCATTGGAGTCGTTGTATTCATACTATCGTGGGCAACGGCTGTGCGATTGAAGAAATCGGCTGGTCACAGGATGGTGACCGGCTGCTACGTATGGCAGCAGACCTGACTGTGAGCAGCTGGGATCCCGGAACTGGACAACATATTTCGAGCATCAAGCTGGAGAGACTTTCTAGCAGGTTCAACAGGTATCGCTTATCCCGACACACAGGCCGCGTCGCTTCGGTCTATGGGGATGATTGCGCCAAGATTCGTATTTGTGATGCTACCACCGGAAAGTGTATTCGCATACTCGACGACGAATCCTTGCATTCGCATGAGTTTGTGAGGTGGGTTGGAGATGGAAAGCATCTCGTCTCGGACTCAGATGGCGGAACTCAACTGTGGGATGTTTCAAAAACTCCTGATCAAGGTAGGCAACCTGTAAACCGCGATGGTGGTTTAAGCATAGAATGCTGGTCTCACGATGGCTGCTTGTATATTGCGAAACCCTCGTCTATCTCCGATCGCCACAAACACCGCCACACCATTTACGATAGTAGAACAGGAGTTTGCCTGAGGATCTTGGAAAATGATGAGTGGCTTCATGTCAACGCTGATTCATGGTCCCCCGATGGGAGTATGCTCGCATTGATATCGATGAACGGTGTGGTCATCTGGGATTTGGCCACGTGGGGACCCGGACATGTGCTAGAAGGAAACCCCAAATGGGTTAACCAGCTTAGCTGGTCGCCCGACTCAACAAGACTCGCGACAAGTGATTGTGATGGTGGAATTATGATCTGGGATCCAAAACTCGGAATATGCCTCTGGGCGGTCGAAAGAGACGAAAACTTCCCAACCAACCGCTTCTGCTGGGCTCCCGACGGAAATCGACTTGCGTCCTACTCGCGTTACTTGATCAGGATTTGGGACACAACGCCAACCAGAAACTTCCCAGCGTTTGCAGAGGATTATGCTCAGGTGGCAACAAGGACTCACCCACGTCACGGCCGGGCTTTGGCGTACGTTCGATCCCAATTCACGAAGTTACGAAGAAAGGCCCTGGACCAGAGAATTCCACGCTCACCAGTCAGTTATGGCTGGATTGTCTCCCTCTATTGGTCGCATGATAGAGCTCGTGTTGCGTCACTAACCAGCGAGGGTATTCTTGAGATCTGGAACACGGAGACTAGTTACAGAGTTTGCGAAATCGAAGATACGTTTTCAAGATGGACCATGGCAATGGCATGGTCATCAGATGGAAAACTGGCAACGTTTGACAAAGTGGTTCTTTGCGTATGGGATATTGTATCAGGAAAGCGGCTTTTAGCTCTATCACATAATACAGGCGGTATTAGTGAAGGCCCCGGGTCCTTTGCCTGGTCGCCGGACGGGTGCCAACTAGCATCAGCAAAAGGTGGAACCGTTAAGATCTGGGACTTCGCCACCGGACAATGCCTAAGGGAACTGCACCATTCTGATCTGCTCCAGACACTGGCCTGGTCTCGCGGCGGACAGAAAGTCGCATCAGTATCCCAGCGTGATGGCACAGTTAGAGTTTGGGATCTCGCCACGGGACAGTATCTTGAGCTCTGCGTCCCGACCGGACACAACTATTTATCTTTCGATCGTCAATGGCATGTTACATGGTCTCATGACAACAGTCGCATCACCTGGGGACCTAACAACTATGGCTTTCTCTATGACGCAGCCAACGGAATGCATATCGGCTCCCTAAAAGTCTATGTCCTGGAACACGATAAGTCTGAACAACCTATACTGGACATATGGGGGACCAGTCTTGTATTCAATATTTGGGACCTTATCACATCTAGATCCCGCGGTGCTGTCGATCAGTCAGTCTGCAGCATCACAATTTACTGGCTTGTTGAGAATGGTCTTGAGACGAGTTTGGGGGTCTTTGATTTGAAGGGTATGGGCTGTCTCGACGACGCTGCTGAGAACAGCCCTTGGGTACCAGTTGGGTACGGGATCTCCTTGGATAATTCGTGGATTACTTGGAACGGAGACAATCTGCTGTGGTTGCCTTGGCAATATCGACCTCCCTTTAAATCTTGCATCCGCCAGTCGGGAGCCAATGTGGCAATTGCTTGTTGTTCTGGTCGAGTCATCTTTCTCTCATTCGCCAAGAATCCACTTTCATGAGTACCTGTGGTGTCTATGTGCGCTTGAGTGCTCGCTGAACCAGTAAAAAATCTGGCACAAGTGAAGGAGTATACAGCGTTGTTAAGATTGAGGTCTCCGTCTTCTCTTGTTCCGGAGCTCATGTACAATCTCTCGAATGTTATTCTTGGCTCTGAGGTTGCTGCATAAATCTTCCCGTGTGTTAGGTGAGACATAAGTGTTTAGGCAATTGAGACCGCATAGCTATGGAGTTTCTATATCATATGTGAGATCGGCAGCTCTTCAAATTCTTCTGTCAGCTTTCGAACGGAACCAGGTTCTCCGGGCACAGCGAAAACGCAGCATCGCTAGAAGACGTGTCAGATATTTAAGTAGAGTATAGATTTGACCATGTTGTGGATATGGGTATGTCTCGCAAGAGTACTTCCGTAGGCTAACACCTCCTGAAGGGTGCCGGGTAGCAGCAGTGCCTGTTTTGACCCGAGGTCGCGCAGACGGAAACAGATTCCGTCTCGAACAACATGCCGTCATATTCTTACTACGAGCCGTTCTCAACCAAGTCCGGAAGCATCTAGAGCGACGTGATGATTATGCAAAAACGAGTCAGGTTAAGTTTTAAGGGCCTTCGTCGTACCTTCCCTCTGCCTTTTTGACACATATTCTCTAGAAATCAATCGCTTTGACAATCTCCCCTTCTCGCTGACACATAAGCATCCTGCTCTCCGTGTCAGAAACACGACCCTCACCGAAGCTTGCCATTTTCTGCATCTCTCCTTTCACCTACAAGCGCGATGCAAGATCCCTCGACAACAGCATGGGCAACGCCCATACCCGACCCCGCAATGATTGATCCTCACTGCGCGCAACAAGCACGCATGCGCAACTTCCTCGAGGAGAACGCCTGGCTCAACGCCCTCCCCATCTCCGCAAGTGACCTCAACGCTCTCCGTAGCATTCAAGGCCTCTACGTGGTGCGCATCGACAAGTGCCCATGGCTAGGCGCCAGTCTCCGCCTCTGGTTGATATGGGACTACGATCGTCTGTGGGGGAGTTTCACATTCACCCCTCTAGAGGGCGTCTTCCTCATTGACCCCGCGTTCACCATCGAGGACTGTGACCCAGCTACCGGCTTTAGTCCATCGTTGCCGGTCCGATGGATAGGCTGGGCCGGTTCTAATGGCTTTGATCGGGAGGATACGAGCACGATCCCGAGCGAGATGCGGATCAATCCCTGGAAGCAGACGCTTGAGGGCGAGTTTGGGTTCATGTGGGGATGCGGGTGGCCTGGTCCAGGGACGGTGAGTTTCCGGGCCACGCGCTTGCCCGGGGTTGAGGATCTTGGCTGGCAAGGCGTCATCGACCTTGAGGATATTGTGGGCGAATGGGCTCAGCGAGAGCCATATGGTGAAAAGGAGAGGATACGCCAGACGCTGTCACCGGAGGAGTTGGAGGCGGAGCTGCACGAGCGGGATGCTGCACGGGTTTGGGCTCGAGCTCGTGAGGAGAGTCTGAATGAGGATGCTGGTGAGGATGACGAACTATCACTTCTGTCCGAGTGCTTTTCGACCAAGGGAGATGTGGCCATGGCTGTGTTTGACCACAGTGGCAATAGTGTACAGATTCGTCTGCGGGTTCACACAAAGTACAATCGGGTCTGGGGAGAGTTTGACGGCGACTTCCGGACGATTTCCTTTGTGAACTCGCAGACTCGCGACAAAGCTCCAGCCCCAGTGAGAGACTCTAGGATCGGCGAGGCCGAAGACAGTCATCTTCCACCTTTGCTAGGCAGGTTGCTGTCGGAGAGGAAAACGCTCAGCGCCCAAGTTTTCGACAAGGTTGGCAATAGCATGCGGATCCGCTTGCGGGGCGATGAGAAGGTTGTTGTCTCGGGAGAATTTGATGGGGACTTTCCGACGCTTTCTCTGATGAAGTGGAAGATTGACGGCGGTGCTGAAAAGAGTGAAGATTTCTGATTCTCCTGATTCGGATGCACTCGTAGCTGATTCGGGTTTGGTAGCCATCGCCGATTATTAAACGAGCAGCGAAGGTCTGGCATCTTCTTTCCTAGAAGAAGAAGACTGTTAGCTCCACGTTGATAATACTATGATGTATCCGTGCTTTTCGTGTTTTAGGCTCGTCTGTTGTGAAATGTTTTGTTCTTTCAGCTGCGACTCATCTCCTAGTATTGCCCACCCCTTGCCTCTTAAGTTACTTCGCTTTAGCTGATGATTATACTCCACTCAGTAAGCAATAACCGGCGCAAATGGGTGGTGATACCTGAATGTCCCTTAATCGTATCCTCAGGCACAGGTGTCTAATGTCCCTCGTTCTTCTAGAGTCCAGGACGATTACCGGCGTCCCATGCACATTACAAGAAATCTAAGCTGCCATACGCAGCCAAGGATATCATCGGAGACCTCAATTCGCGAAGCCTTTTGCCCATACAATAGGACATTCCCACACAGTTCTTTGAGCTCCGTTTTTCTATCTAGAACATTTTCTATAAAGTCCTTTGTAACAATCTCTTCCTTTGTTCAGTCCTCTAACAATGCATTCAAAACAAAGCCAACAACGGACGATCACCATTACCCAAACAAGGAAAACCCCTCAACACAACCCCCTCCTCGCAATATATAACGCCTTTCCATCTCCAAGAAAATCTTTCCCCTCTCAAGCAACTAGAGGTGACCGCCACCATACCCATCCTCCGGAACCCAGTATGAGAAGCGTCCCACCCCTAGCTGCCCCGACCTGCACGGTCCAACCAAACCATGACCTCGATCAAGTATGCCCTTGATCTAAGCTCTCAATAATGACGAGCCTTGACGCTTAAAGCGTAAGGACCCGGCCTGCCTGCGCACCCGAAAGCCCGCACCCGAGAGGTAAGTATATACAAGTACTGTTGGCTCCATGCATAGCTACCATGGATCAAGCCAAGAGACACGCGGAATATTCAGGGAATGAAACGGACGAGATAAGCAATTATTCCCTACTAAGGGGGAAAACTGACACCTGTCGGTTCTCGATGGTTTATTTGCGCAGGAAGAAGTGGCCTGGGACGTTTGACGAAACGGTTAACAACATTATGTCGTATCCTCTTTCCATGTCATCTGCCATGTCGGATTGAATTGCCTTTTGGTGGTTTGATCTGGTTTAGTGGAATGATTTGGTGGGCGACGAGAGCAATTGCTCTACAGTTTCTGTATAGCTGGGGTTTTGGTTTGGATGGGCCGTGAGGGTCGGGGTGGTTAGGGATGAGAGGTTCTCTTGCGTTGTGCTCTGGGGGTATGGGGATGGCGAGGGTCGCCTCTTTTTGCGTTAGGTTGATTTCATGGTCTGGGGAGCCCCCCGTGTCTACAAGCTGACAGTGGCCATCTGAGAATGGAGACTCTGTTAGCGAAATAGACGCTACTGATAGCACAGATCGTAGTGCGGGAGCAACCTAGGAAACGTGCTGCGCGTATTTTGAACTACCTCGTAGCCACCTGAACCTGCCACATTCGTTGTGGGCCGTCGGACGTGCTGGTTAAAAGCCTAGAATCGTATGATGTTGCTCCTTCGGTGTTGAAGCTCTGCGATGCGTTGAGGATTGCGTTGAGGATTGCGTTGAGGATCTGTGGTTTTTCCCAGATCACGATTAGTTGATTGGTAGTAGCAAAGAAAGGGCAAAGGTGTTCACTGAGAGGGGTATGTCTGCGATGCAAACGATGGCAATGGTTGCTTCTCCTTCCCTCTTTTTGAACGATCTTGCGTGCGTTGATCAAAGAAGAAGAGCTGGCAAGCGATTTGTAGTGGATGCCAAGGTGTAAGTGGACGGAAAGATGGATGTACGGTCAACGATTCTCTCTCTTTATATCTCTGCCGTACACGTGAGTTTATACATTGCTAAGCCACTTACTCCATTGAATGAATGCCTCTTTCTATATTGAAGTATGTAAAGTTTGTAAATTTCGAAGACACGCTTAGGAAATACTTTGTCAAAATCACTTTTGATCATCTTTTTACTAGCACTATTGGAACTTAGAGAAATATTTCGACCTTTTGTTTAATGGGGGGTAGAATCTGTTCCTGCAAAGTAGCCACCAAATCCTTCCGTAGCCTTAGCCAGTTGCTCAGATAGAGATAGTCAAAATCACCAACATCCTCATCCTTGACGGATACTGCACCGGATACACAATTGTTACTCAAGGCAATCTATCCATGACGAGGGAAGACTTCCACGACCGCCTCCGTCTCTCCGCAAGATGTGTTTTCACCATACTATCACACAGAAGAGATCCATGGCTATCATATACACTGTTTATGCTCTGTACTGCACCTAGGAACTCAGAAAAGATCACGATACTACAACGGTGGAAACCCCTCCGTCCTCTTCGGGAAAAATGATGGATATAGTTCAACCTGCCGCTTGATTTGCTAATTACATATCGAGATACCATTTGTCCCAGATGTTCGATTAAGTGTATGCATAATACCTCAGTAAATACAGGAAGACAATCACACCTTAATAGGCAGACTCTTGAGCACCTCCCCCGCCGCCTCGCGACACAACTCCCCGACGGACATGCCACCCACCAGCTTGAGCACCGGCATGTCGACCTCCAACTCCTTGAGAAACCACGACCGGATCTCGACGGCAATCAACGAGTCCACCCCCAAGTTGATCAGCGGCTGACCGCGCTCAATCGACCCCTTCGCCGCCTGCAGCATCCGCTCCATCTTCCCGACAAACGCATCCTGGATCACGCCGTCCACCGCCTCCAAGCTTCCCGCCTCCGCGACCGCCTCGGCCAACGGCACCTGCTTGGCCGACGACGCATCCGTCACCACCGTCTGACTCTCCTCCTGCAGCGTATGCAGACTGAACCGCGGATTCTCCGCCCAGAACGCCTTTCCGGCCTCCTCGCGGAGACTGTGTCTATGCAATCCCGTGATCATCTCCGGCGCATGCCCGCCAGACAGGGTGGGGTGGCCGATGACGATCGCCTGGGCGAACATATCCCAGAACTCCGGTTCCGCGATGGGCATGTACTTGTACTGGCGGAGGGTCGTCTCATACACGCCCGTGGTGCTCACGTACCCGACGCCCAGCACCATGCCGATGTGGAACACCGAGGCCGCGAGCCCGCGGGCCCGCCGCTGCGCCGCCACGGTCGACATGAACAGGTTGGCCGCGACGTAGTTGCTCTGGCCCCGGTTGCCGACGATGCTGGCCAGCGACGAGAACATGATGAAGAAGTCCAGGTTTTCGGTGTGGAACAGCGTGTCCAGGTTCTTCGTGCCCTGGACCTTGGGGCCAAAGACGGTGCTGAAGTCGGAGGGCTGGAGCTCGCCGAAGGACCGGTCCGAGAGCACCATGGCCGCGTTCGCGATTCCGGCGATCCGCGGCATGCTGCTGGTTATCTCGCGGTGGATGGTGGTGAGTGAGCCCATGTCGGCGACGTCGGCTTCGAAGAGCCGGACGTTCGCGCCGAGTTGGGCTAGGTCGGCTAGCCAGGTGCTGGAGATGCGCGTGCGGTTGCGCGTGGTCAGGGCTAGGTGGCGCGCGCCGTGGAGGACCATCCATCTGCATAGTGATTGGCCGAGGCCGCCGGTGCAGCCGACTAGGAGGTAGGTTCTGTCGGGGCGGAAGAGTAGCGCTGGGTTGATTGGGCGGGTGATGGTGGGGATAGGTGTGGAGGGGGTGAAGGTGACGATGGCGTGGTAGGGAGGCGTGGGCGTGTTGGCCAGCTCTGCAGCCGGGATGGTCTCGAGGGTGATGTCGGCGGGCTGCTGCTGCGCCCAGGAAATGGCCTTCTGCAGTTTGGAGTTGTTCAGATTGGCCGTGTTGGCTGCAGGAGCGATGACGATGTCGGGATTGCGGATCTTGCACTGCGCAGGGAGGATGCGCTCCCACGGCACAGACGACTCGGCAAAGTCAACGAGGAGCTTGGTGGATGGGGGGATCTGCGTGCGGATGCTGCGCTCCGAGGCATAGGCATGCGTGCGCACATCAACCACCGTCATGCCTGCTTCCGCAGCCTTGCTCCTCAACACACGGCCGAGCTGCTCATCCGCATGGTGGAGAGCCAGGGTATCCGCAGCCGACAAGGCATGCAGCCAGTCATCAGCGACAAGCCCGAAAGCAATGGTCTGGAGGAGCGACGGGCTGGCGTTGTCAATAGGGAACACCATCTCCTCAGACGCAGTAACCACCGATCCTACTGAGTCGGTGAACGCAACAACCTGGACATCAGGCTTATCCAACAAGCTGCCCGATGCAATACAAACCGAGCTTCCATCCAGCAGCACCGCATTCACCAGCGTGTGCGCAACGTTGACCTCCACCGCAGCATCCTTCGCCACAACAGACGGCAGCGCAGGCGACAGCACATACCGATCCGCCTGCTTCACCAGCTCTAGCTTCTCCGATGCAGCCGTGCCCTGCACGACCATCTTGCGCGCATTCAGCTGGTCATTCAGCTGCTTGTCCGGAACAATCCGCGGAACAAGCCACTGTCCATTCTCGCGCACCAGCTCCGGCTCGCAGGCCCACAGGACGTTCTTGGTCGCCAGACGCGTCTGCGCGGCGAAGACCAACCGCACCAGCGCCTCAGCCACAGCCTTCGCAGCACCTGCATCCATCACGTCTTCGATGTCGAGGTGCTGGAACTGGATATGCGGCTGCTCCGCAGCGACCGCACGACACAGCCCGATGGCCATGTTGCCGTAGGGGTTCTTCTCGCGGCACTGGCCGGACACCCAGAGCAGCTGCCTGCACTCGGGGAGAGCGCGCTGCAGCGCCTCCAACTTGCGCGGGGTGAAGTCCTCCAGCACGGGGCGGTCGAAGTCCTCCAGAATCACCAACGAGGTAACGGAGACATCCGGCTGGACGAACAGCCCCTCCAAGTTCTCGACCAGTTGAGCCCTCCCCCCAGCCCCGAGGGCCTCGACAACCCGCTCCGCCAGACCCCCGTTCCGTCCCCCAACAACCGTAACAGGCGGCAGCGTCCAGCCCGCCGTCAACGGCTCGCGCAGCACCCGCACATCCTCATCCATCGCCTGCGTCACCATCACCGAGGTCATATACTTGGACTCATCAACAAAGTCATTGACCACATGATCGACACCAGCGAACCCCGTCTCTTTCAGGAGAGCATCCCACTGACTGACCGGAATCGTCGGCCCATACGGCCGCCCATCCTCGCCGCCCAACCACCACCCCGGCAAACCCGCCATCATCAACTTCACGCGCACAATCTCACTCGTGACCTCCAACAACAACAAAAAGCCCCCCGGCCTCAACAACCGCCTGACATTCTCCATCGTCGCGCGCAGCGACTTTGTAGCGTGCAGCACATTCGACGCCACAATAACATCAAACGCCCCCTCCTCAAACCCCTGCGCGCCAAGCTCCCTCTCCACATCCAACGCCTTAAACTGCATCTTCCCCATCCCCACCCACCGCTCAAACTGCGTCGCAGCGGCCTCAAAGAACCCCGTCGAGATATCTGTAAAGGTGTACGACTCAAACCTGCTTTCAAGCCCCTCCAGAATCCCCTTCGTGGCGCCGCCCGTCCCCGCCCCGATCTCCAGGATCCGGGCCCGCGGGTACCGGTGCGCGATCTGCGCCGCCGCCCGCGCCATGGACCCGTTCGCCCGCGCGAACCCCAGCCCGCTCTTGTAGAACCGGTCCAGCGTGTCGTTCGCAACCATGTGCTCCAGCATCCAGGCCTCCCCGCGCACGACGGCGGGGAGGTGCTCGCCGACGGCGCGGATGAGTTGAAGGTCCACTGAGTCGGGGTATGCCGATGCCAGACTGAGGAGGTGGGGTTTTGTGTCGTTGGACCATTCGGGGCGGATGGTCGGGTGCTTGCCGGCGGCGATGATGGGGAAGAGGTGGTCGATCCAGGCGAAGATGCGCTGGAAATTCCATTCCATTTTTGGGACTTCGCTGCGCGGGGTCACCGTTTTCAGGTGCCGGAGGTAGTAGTATGCGAGACGTTCACACAGGTCGACGAGTTCCAGGTCGGTCGGGGAGTCGGAGTCGGAGTCCGAGCTTGCTGGGCTGGCGTTGCTGGTGGTGGTGGTGGTGGTAGTGTTGAGGGGCGCGAGTCCGCTGGATAGGTCGACTTCCCACGCGGTCTGCGAGTAGAGTTCTTTGTAGTCCCGTGGGCCGGGTGGTGTCAGGCTGGAGCACCGGAGGCCTTGCAGCTGGATCAATCCCGCGTGGGTGGGGCTGTACAGGTCCAAGTCGGCGACGATCGTCGTGCCGGAGGAGTGGGTGATGCAGGCGTCCACGGTGAGCTGGGCACTCTCCTGCACGATGTCGCGGTTGACTATGCGCAGACTCGTTAGTCCCGTCGGCACGAACGGCGCGCGCAGGCTCCCGTCCTCGGGCCAGCAGTAGGCCGCGAAGAGCGTCTGGAAGGCCGCATCCAAGACGGCCGGGTGGATGGGCACGCCCAGCTTCGCGGTGGGGATCTGCGCCGCCGTGGCCGTGGCCGTCCCGGACCGCCGCTGCACGCCGTCCAGCCCCCGGAACGGACCCGTGTAGTGCAGCCCGATGGCCGTGAGGGCCTCGTAGAACCGCTCCGTCTTCACCGCGTGGAACAACCCGCTCGACGGGCTGCGCGGCGGGAGGATGTCCGTGTCCCCGTCCGTGTCCGCGTCCGCGTCCGCGTCCGCGTCAGCTGCAGAACGCAGAATAACCTGCACGGTGCCGCGCGCGTTACTCCGCCACGCTGCCTTGCCATTCCCCGCGGTGCGGGCGTAGCACGCCCACTGCGCGGTCCTGGTTGCGGATTTGGAGTTGGTCGGGGACGGGGTCAGCGTGAACTGCACCTCCACCCCCTTCCCGTCCTCGGGCAGCGGGATGGCGTTCGCGATCTCTACGTCGCCCAGCTCCAGCAGCTGCACCGTCTGGCCCGCGCCCACGAGCTGGTGGGCCGCCTCCATCGCCATGACCAGATACGCGGCCGCGGGGAAGATGACCTGCCCCTCGACCTTGTGTCCCTCCAGCCAGGGCAGCTCCCGCGTGCGCAGGGTGATCGCCCAGCGCATCTCCTGGTCGAGGTCCTCATTCGACCGCACCCCCAGCAACGGGTGCCGCGGGGCCCGCGACCGGAAGTTGGCAGATCTCGTGGACTCACGCCAGAAGGACTGGCGGTGGTCCCAACTGTACCGCGGCAAGTCGGGCACCCACTGCGGCAGTCTGTCGGAGAACGCCGAGCTGTACGCCGGGAAGTCGACCGCCTTGGACCCCAGGTGCGTCCACAGGAACCCGAGCGTCTCGCTGATGGCCACAATGTCGTGCTGTCCACGACTCAGCGTCCCGGTGTAGGGCAGCGGCGCAGCCCCACCGCTGGGTGCCACCTGCTTGGCGGTCTGCGTGAAGGGCCCCTTGAGGGCGGGATGCGCGCCAATCTCGATGGCCACGTCGCACGCCTCTTCCTCGCTGAGCGCCATCTCCACGGCGGTGGCGAACATCACCGGACTGACCATATTATCGTTCCAGTACTCCCCAGCCAGGCTGTCCACACGATATCCCTCCATGCGCGCGCCGTGCACACTGCTGACCCAGACACAGCCCTCCCTCGCCTCGCGCGGAGCGATCTCACATCCTGCCAGGGAGTCGAGGTACGGCTCCGAGCAAGGAATCATATGGGCGGAGTGGTACGCGGTATCCACCCGGAGGGTTCGCGCAAACACGCCGCGCTCATCGAGGATCGCCTTCGCCTGGGCGATTGCATCCTCATCCCCAGATAACGTCACGCTACTCGGCGCATTACTAGCCGCGACCTCCACCCGCTCCGCGAACCGCTCCTCGCAGAATTCCACCGCCTCGTCGTACGCCATCCCCACCGCCATCATCCCGCCGCGCTGCCCGTTCTGCCCCCGCGCCAGCCCCGCGTGCACGCCGCGGTAGTACGCGATGCGGATCGCGTCCGTCGCGGAGATCATACCCGCGGCGTACGCGGCGGCGATCTCGCCGCTCGAGTGGCCGACGACCACGTTAGGGGTGATCCCGGCGAGACGGAGGAGGTCGACGAGCAGGATCTGCACGGCCGTGCAGAGCGGCTGCGCGACGCTGGCGGAGCTGAGACGCGAGGTGTCTTTGTCCGCGAGGAGTTCGGTGGCCAGGGACCAGTTCGGCGCGTCGGGGAGGGTGTCTAGCGCGGATTGTAGGGTTGATAGGGTTTGCTGGGCCGCTGGCGAGGCGTGCAGGATCTCCCGCCCCATGGTCGGCCATTGCGCGCCTTGCCCTGTGAATACGGCGAGGATGCGCGGTGTCGCCGCTTTCTTGTCGATGCGGGTGCCGAGGGTCGATTCGCTGGCGATCGCTTGGGAGAGCGCGGTGCACAGGGTGGCGCGGTCGGCGGCGGAGAAGCTCACGCGGACGGGGTGTTGCGAGCGGCGCGTCTGCAGGGTGTGGAGGATGTCTGGGACGGGGGTGTCGGTGCTGGAGAGGTATGTGTGCAGGGCCTCAACTTGGCCGCGCAGCGAGGTCTCGGAGTTGGCGGAGAGGACGAGGGGTGTGTAGAGGGAGGCAGCAGCCGACGAGGGGCGGCGATGAGGGTTGTCGTACGACTCGACGATAGCGTGGGCGTTGGTTCCGCCGAATCCTGGCGGCGTTAGCAAGCTTCATTTCCAACCCTAACACCAACTCACCGAAAGAATTCACACTGGCCCGCCGCGGCTCTCCCCCCCGCACCGCCGGCCATGGAATCATCTCCGTCGGCACCGCGAGACGGCGGTAGAACGGCTCGATCTCCGGGTTCAGCGACTCGAACAGCATGTTCGGGGGAATCTCCCCGCGCCGCACGGCTTCGACCGCCTTGACCAGCCCCGCCAGCCCCGCCGTGCCCTCCAGATGGCCCACGGCCGTCTTCACCGACCCGACGTACAGCGGCGGCTCTGCCTGCTCCGTCGACGAGCCGAAGAAGGCGTTGTGGATCGCGCGCGCCTCGATCGGGTCGCCAGCCGGGGTGCCCGTCCCGTGCGCCTCGAAGTACTGGCACCGCTGCGACTCGATGTCCAGCCCGGCGCGTGCGTACGTCTGTCGGATCAATGCCGTCTGCGAGTCGGCGCCGGGGAGCGTGATCCCGTTCGTTCCTGTGCCCCCATTAGCCGTCTGCACTCATCCTCGGCCCTGGAAGAACACGTCCCGGGGGAGAACCCCCGGACCCCCCTTTCTTTCAACTTCCTGGCAACACTCATCCCGAGTCTTAGGATAACACGTTCCGGGGGAGAACCCCCGGGCCCCCCTTTCTTTCACCTTCCCGGGAACCCGCATTGGACCCGCCCGCATTGGACTTAGGCCGAGTGCTACCAGGAAGCTGAAAAGAAGGGGGGTCCGGGGGTTCTCCCCCGGGAAGTCTCACGCTCGGTATACATTAGGGTTGAGTGTGCCGGGAAGCTGAAAGAAAGGGGGGTCCGGGGGTTCTCCCCCGGGACGTGTTATTGGGCAGCCCTCCAGAAAGAAAGGTTAAACAAGGGAGGCAGGGCAACTCACGTCCATCGGAATTGACGCCGGTCTCGCGGATGACGCCGTGCACATAATCGCCGTCGGCGACGGCCTGGCTGAGCGTCTTGAGCATGACGGCCGCAAAGCCCTCGCCGCGGGCGTAGCCATCAGCAGCCGCGTCCCACATGCGGCTGCGGCCGGTGGGCGAGAGCATGTGCAGCTTGGACTCGGAGATCATCATCTCGGGGCCGAGGATGAGGTTCGCGCCGGCGGCGCAGGCGAGGGTGGAGCGGCCCTGGCGCAGGGCCTGGACGGCCTCGTGCACGGCGACCAGACTGGACGAGCAGGCGGTGTCGATGGTCATGGAGGGCCCCGTCCAGTCGAAGAAGTACGAGATGCGGTTCGCCAGGATGCTGCGCGCCGTGCCCGTGGCCATGTACTTGGGCATGTCCTCCGGGTCGCGCAGCAGCAGCTCGTGGTAGTCGCCCGTCATGACCCCGACGTACACGGCCGTGTCGGAGCCATGCAGGTCCTCCAGCACCCCGCCCGCCGACTCCAGTGCTTCGTACACCGTCTCCAGCAGCAGCCGCTGCTGCGGGTCCATGGCCTCCGCCTCCAGGGCGTTCGTCTTGAAGAACGCCGCGTCGAACTGCGCGATGTCCTCGTCCAGCGTGTAGGCCTCCTTCACGTTGAGGCAGCCGGCCCGCTCGCCGTCCGCGTCGTAGAAGGCGTCGACGTCGAACCGGTCGCTTGGGATGCGCCGCTGCACGTCGCGCTTGGCGCACAGCAGCTCCCACAGCTTGGACGGGGTGTTGGCCCCGCCTGGGAAGCGGCAGCCCATGCCCACGATGGCGATGGGCTCGGGGGTGGGCGTGGTGGGCGTGGTGGTGGTGGTGGGTGGTGGGGGTGACATGGTGTGTGGTGGTGGTGTCTATTAATGAAATGCAAGACGAAAGATAAACAAGGGTATCGCGTCTAGGGTATTAATATAGATGTATCACAATAAGTGTGTTTCTATTGTCCCGACAGAGAGACATATACCCTCTGCACTAAAAGTATACAACAACCGCCCTCCGGTCGGCGACTTTGTTGGGCGCCGACAGCCGAACCCCGGCCACGGCCAGCCAGCCTTGCTACCTCATAACCCCCCATTTCAACTCCATCTCCCACACCCCCATGGCAGCATCATTCTTCCCACACAGCCAGCGACCGCAATGTTCAAATTTTACCCATCCGACTTCTTCCACTTCGAGTTCCTGCGCGTGCTGGCCAGCGCGCCCGCCGGCGGGGCCGAGACGGGCGAGTGCCTGGCGGTGCTGCCGCAAGTACCGGACGGGGACGCCGAGGCGTGGTACCGGGCGTGGACGGCGCAGGCGCAGCAGGCGCGGGGACGGGGCGACGACGCCCTCGTCTCCGGGGACCCGGTCGCCGCGTCGGGGGCGTACCTGCGCGCCAGCAACTACTTCCGCGCCAGCGAGTTCTTCCTGCACGCCCGCCCGGACGACCCACGGCTGCTGGCGGCGATCGAGAATAGCGTCGCCGTGTTCGATCAGGGGGTGGATCTGCTGGATAGCTGCACCGTGGTGCGGGTGGAGATTCCGTATGAGGAGGAGAAGGGGGTTGCGAGGCTGCCGGGCAGATTGTATCTCCCCCGGGCGGCGGGCGTCGCAGACCAACTGGACAGCAAGAAGAAGCGCCCGCTCCTCGTTATGACGGGCGGGTTCGACTCCACGCAGGAGGAGCTGTACTTCTTCGGGCCTGCGGCTGCCCTTCCGCGCGGGTATGCGGTGCTCACCTTCGAGGGACCGGGCCAGGGGATCTGTCTCCGTCGCGACGGGCTGCGGCTGCGCCCGGACTGGGAGCAGGTCACGACTCAAGTGCTCGATGTGGTGGAGGAGCTGGCGAAGGATCATCCGATTGACTTGGCCCGGGTTGCAGTGGTCGGCGCCTCGCTGGGCGGGTACTTCGCTCTGCGGGCGGCGGCGGACCCGCGCGTGCGGGCGTGCGTCTCGTGCGACGCGTGCTACGATCTGTTCGACGTGACGCGCAGCCGCATGCCCGGCTGGTTCATCAACGGGTGGTTGAGCGGGCGGCTCAGCGACGGGTTCTTCAACTGGGTGGTCGACAAACTGGCGGGGTGGAGTTTCCAGCTGCGCTGGGAGTTCGGCCACAGCATGTGGGTGTATGGAGTCAAGACGCCGGCGCATGTGATGCGCTGCATGCAGCAGTACCACGCCCGCGGGTATTTGCAAGACATCAAGTGCAGTACGTTTGTGACGGGCGCGGCGGAGACGTTCTATTTTACGCCGGAGCAGAATACGCAGCCGATCTTTGAAGCGTTAGGGCATCTCCCGCCGCAGAAGAAGCGGTTGTGGATCGGGAAGGGGGTGGACGGCGGTGGGCTGCAGGCCAAGATCGGGGCGTGGGCGGTGTTTCACCAGAAGATGTTTGCATGGTTGGATGAGCAGTTTGGGATCAGGCGGGGGAGAGCTGTGTAGGGGAGTGGTGGTGGTGATTCGGTGCGTTTGTGAATGTGTGGTGGAAAGTAGCCGATTGACCCTCGGAGCTTTGAATTATTATATCCTGGATTACATAGTCTTCACTGTTTAGCCTTTTCTCGGATAACATAGTCCCGTTTATCCCTAATTACGACAGTCATTCTTATACGTACCGCTGAGTCTTTCAGCCTCTAACTAATATCGTATCCTTATCCTTCGGAGGTACCAAGTCAGCAAGGAAGGTGTATAATCCCCTCACGCCTCCACCCAATCCAACCCCTCCACCACCAACCAACCACTCAACACCACAATGGCACCCATCGGCCGTCTCTACACATACGTACCCAACGCGCGGATCTTGAAGGTGACCCCAAAGCCACCCCACCCTCCTCCTTCCCACCTAACAAACTGCAGATCCAAGCCGCGGCCGCACTCAACAACCTGACTCTCGACATCCCGCAACCCTTCGCCTTCGGCACGGCCAACAAGACCCCGGAGTTCATCCGCAAATTCCCCACTGGCAAGGTGCCCGCCTTCGAGTCTGCCGACGGCCAGATCACGCTGGTGGAATCCGACGCGATCGCGCAGTACGTGGCCGCCTCCGGGCCGGCGGCGCCGGCGCTGCTGGGCCGAAATGTCGCCGAGCAGGCGGCGGTGCGCCAGTGGGTCTGCTTCGCGGAGAACGAGGTGTTCCGGAACATGATGGCGGTGGTACTGTGGCGCGTGGGGATGCGGGAGTACGCTGCCGGGGTCGAGGGGGAGGGGGCGAAGGGGTTGGAGGAGGCGTTGGCTGTGTTGGAGCGGCATCTTGCAGCGGGGGAGAAAGAGTATCTTGCGACGGAGGGGGAGTTGTCCCTGGCGGATTTGAGTGTTGCGTCCGCACTGTTTTGGGCATTCATGCATTATATTGATGCAGAGATGAGGGGGCGGTTTCCTCGGGTTGTGCGGTGGTATCTGGGGGTGGTTGCGGCGGAGAAGGTGAAGGAGGTGTTTGGGGAGCCTAACTTGGTTGCGGTGCGGAAGGCGGCGCCTGTTTAGTGGGCTGCTGGAGCTTGAGTGTTGCTGGGAAGCTGAAAAGAAGGGGGGTCCGGGGGTTCTCCCCCGCAACGTGTTTATTTTAGGACTTAGAACTGCAGTTACCAGGAAGCTGAAAGAAAAGGGGGGTCCGGGGGTTCTCCCCCGGAACGTGTTTCTTCCAGGTATACATTAGGGCTGAGCACAGTGGAGCTTATATGATCTGCAGTGTAAGAGCAGGGAATAAATCCTTTCGGCGAGATTCAGCCCGTCAGCCAACCTATATAGACCTAATCTAGCAGACTGGCCCCCTCTCCCTGCTCCCAAACGCAACATGTCTGAACCCAATGTACACGATGTTCCAGCACCGCAGAATGCGCCGCCCACGAAGGGCCTGCGCTTCTGGCTGATCTTCCTGGCGATCGGGATCGCGACCTTCGTGGCCGCCCTGGACACGTCAATCATCTCGACCGCCCTGCCCACCATCACCGCCGACTTGGGCTCGGAGGAGCTCTACATCTGGATCATCAACACCTACCTGCTGTCCTCGACCGTCTCGTCGGCGATTGTGGGCCAGCTGTCCAACATCTTCGGGCGCCGCAGCATGACCACCCTCGCGCTGCTCGTCTTCGCCGTGGGCAGCGCCATCTCCGGGGCCGCCCGCGACACGGGGATGCTGCTTGCGGGCCGGACGATCCAGGGCCTCGGCGGCGGCAGCATCACCACGCTGTCCGAGGTGCTCGTGTGCGACATGGTCTCGCTGCGCGAACGGGGCGTCTACGCGGGGATCCTGGGCGCCGCGTGGACGCTCGCCGCCGTGGTCGGCCCCATCATGGGCGGGGGGTTCACGCAGAACGTGTCGTGGCGGTGGATCTTCTACATCAACCTCCCGATCGCGGGCAGCTCGCTCTTCCTAATCGTCACTCTCCTCCGAGTCCGCAATCCCCGCTCCGCCACGAGCATCCTGCGCCGTCTGCGCACCATCGACTGGGGAGGCATCACTCTACTCTCCCTGGGCGTCACCGCGATGCTCCTCTCGCTCACCTGGGCGGGCACCACGCACCCGTGGTCCTCGTGGCGGACGATCGTGCCCCTCGTGCTCGGGTTTCTGGGACTGCTCGGGTTCATCGGCTACGAGGCCCTGCCGCCCGAACCGACGATGCCCCTGCGGCTCTTCCGCAACCGCACGGCCGCCACGCTGTTCGGGATGGCCTTCGTCTACAGCCTGCTGCTGTTCTGGGTGTGCTACTTCCTGCCCATCTACTTCCAGGCGGTGCTCGACGCCACCCCGACCCGCTCCGCCGTCATGCTCTTCCCGGTCGCCACCACGACCGCCCCCGCCGGCATCGTCGCCGGCATCCTGATGACCAAGACCGGCCGCTACCGCAGCTTCCAGTACATCGGCTTCGCCCTGATGACCATCGCCTGCGGCCTGTTCACCCTGCTGGACCAGTCCACCACCACCGGCGAATGGACCGGCTACCAGATCCTGTTCGGCGTCGGCACCGGCATCGTCTTCACGACCGGCCTGCCCCCGATCCTCGCCAGTCTCCCGGAGAGCGACGTCGCCACCGGCACCGCGACCTGGATCTTCATGCGCAACTTCGGCGCTATCTGGGGCACCGCCATCCCCGCGGCCGTGTTCAATACGAAAGCGAATGCTCTGGCGTCGCAGACGATCGATGATCCGACGGTGAGGGCGCTGCTGGTGGATGGAGGGGCGTACCAGCGGGCGACAAAGGCGTTCGTGAGTTCGTTCAAGGATCGTCCCGCGGTGATGCGGGCGATTCGCCGGCTGTACGTCCTGAGTCTGCGGGAGGTGTGGCAGGTGAGTATCGCGTTCTGTGGGGTGGGTTTTCTACTGTGCTTTCTGGTCAAGGCGTATCGATTGCGGGACGAGTTGAATACCGAGTATGGCATGCAGGTCGAGGGGGAGTCCAAGACGCGGATCGTGGGGGAGGGGGTCGAGATGGGGAAGGGCGGGAGGGTGCAGGAGGCGAGGTAGACTGTCTCTCTTACAAGAGTTGATTTCCTCAATTGATGGTCAGTCTAAATAGTTGTAGTCACAATTATGCAGCTACTACATGGACTCCAGAAGCTCTGGCTACGTTTTGCACCAGTTTCTATTCAGTGATATAAATCCTAATGATACACAGTAAGACGTCCCGGGGGAGAACCCCCGGACCCCCCTTTCTTTCACCTTCCCAGTAAGACTCAATGCTGATAGATACATGGAGTAAGACGTCCCGGGGGAGAACCCCCGGACCCCCCTTCCTTTCAGCTTCCCAGCAACACACAACCCTAAGTCACGGGCCGCCAAACTCACCGAAACTCGCCGATACCCAAGTGTCTAGCCATCACTTGCACACATATTGAAAGACGAGCTAGAACAACAAACTCAGACAACACACAACTTGACTGTATACACCCAAACACCATGTCACTCGACTTCACCACCTTCCACAACATCATCGCCGGCCAGCCGCGCTCCTCCGCCACCGTCCACGCGGGCGTCTCGCCACTCACCCACGCCCGACTCTGGGACGTCCCGGTCGCGACCGCGCAGGACGTCGACGACGCGGTCGCCGCCGCGACATCCGCCTTCCCCAGCTGGGCGGCGGAGCCCTACACCGAGCGCACGCGGCTGCTGGGCGAGTTCGCGGATCTCTACCTGCAGCATGCCGAGGAGTTCGTAGAGCTGTTGATGGCCGAGACGGGGCGGAGTGTATCCCTTCCCTCCCTTTCCTTTCCCGCGATACCTTTTCCCACTGCAGTGTGCAGCCCTGACGAAGACAGAAACAAGCGGCCGCGATCGAGGTATACTGGGCGGCGGAGTGGCTGCGCTATCCCGGTACGATCCATCGCCTCACAAGCGACCAAAGCTAACCAGTCCAGCGAAATACACCCTCCCCGAAACCAAGCACGAAGACGACGAGCTCGTCGCCATCACGACGTACGAGCCCCTCGGTGTGGTCGCCGCCATCTGTCCGTGGAACTGTACGTGACACTTCCCCCCCCCATCTCCCAATCTACCCGCATGCTAACAAGCACCAGTCCCCATCAGCCTAGGTACAGCACTTACCTGCACCCCGACCACTCACCTCCACCAAATACTCACCCAGCGCAGCAATAGGCAAAATCGCCCCGGCACTAGCAACCGGCAACGCCATCATCGTCAAGCCCTCGTGCGCCCCCCCCCCCCCCCCCCCCCCCCCCCCCCCCCCCCCCCCCCCCCCCCCCCTTCCACCTCAAAAACCAACTAACCAGAAAGACCATTCACGCCCTACACAACCCTCAAACTCACCCACCTGGCCCAACGCATCTTCCCAGCAGGGATCCTCCAAGCCCTCAGCGGCGACGCCACCCTCGGCCCCGCCCTCGTGCACCACCCGCGCATCCACAAGATCTCCTTCACGGGGTCCACGGCCACCGGCCAGGAGATCATGCGCGGCTGCGCCGACACCATGAAGCGGTTCACCCTCGAGACGTATGCCCCCCCCCCCCCCCCTCTCTCTCTCTTCCATACTTACGAGAAACTGAAGACGATGGCTGACGCACGCAGCGGCGGGAATAACGTGGGGATTGTGTTTGGGGATGTCGATGTCGCAGCGACGGCGGCGAAGATCGCGGGGGGATTGTGGTTTAATGCGGGGCAGGTGTGTATCAATGCACGGCGGCTGTATGTGCATTCCTCGGTGTACGGGGCGTTTGTGCGGGAGTTGGGGCGGGTGACCGGGGTGATGGCGCGGGATATGGATGTTGTGGGGCCGGTGCAGAATGTGATGCAGTATCGGAGGATTCAGGCTGTGCTTAGGGAGTGTCAGGAGTTGGGGTTGAGGTTTGTTGTCGGGGGAGAGGGGGGGGAAGGCGAGGGGCTGTTCGTTCGGCCTGTTGTGTTGGATAATCCCCCGGATGAGGTTGGGGTTCTGAGGGAGGAGATCTTTGGTGGGTTCCCTGCGTCTACCTGGTGGTGTGGGCTAATGGGAGTGGGATAGGGCCGGTTATCTCGTGCAAGCCGTTTGATGCAGTGGAGGAGGTGGTGCGCGTCGCGAACGAGAGCTCGACCGGCTTGAGTGCGATTGTCTGGACGGCGGACGCGGAGCTGGCAAAGAGGGTTTCGGCACAGCTGGATGTCGGGAATGTGTTTGTCAACGGACCGCCCAAGCCGAATGCGTACGTGCCCTTTGGCGGGCATAAGCTGAGCGGGGTGGGGGTCGAGTACGGGCTGGAGGGGCTGTTGGGGTTCTGTCAGGTCAAATCGGTGCATGTGTACAAATAGTGATATTAGATGAAATAGGGGTGAATTATATAGTCAAGGAGTATATTGGGCCTGAGTGCTACTGGGAAGCTGAAAGAAAGGGGGGTCTGGGGGTTCTCCCCCAGAACGTGTTTATTCTGGGACTTAGGGTTGAGTGTTACTGGAAGAAAAGTCTTATTCCAGGATGTAAGGTTGAGTTTTACTGGGAAGTTGAAAAGAAGGGGGGTCCGGGGGTTCTCCCCCGGGAAGCCTTTTCTAGGACGTCACTGGCAATGCGTATTAGTCTGACTGGGCATTCGAACCAGTCATGCCACTGGCATTAGCATTGGCATGGACCCAGCTGGCGGATCGGCGACTTTCAGCCATCGCCGGTAGTTGGAACTACTAGGTATACATAGTCAACCTATTCCACTGAATAAATGCCCAGCGTCCCCCAGAACCACCACCCACTCCAAGTCAGACAGCCACCATGGCGGAAATCCTCGACATCACCGGGCTCCTCAAGCCCTACCTCTCCGGCACGAATCTGCTCTGGACGCTCCTCCTTGGCGGCTACATCATCCCCAAGCTATTCCAGTATCTCCAACGGCTCTTCTCCCCCGTCTCGCGCATCCCTGGCTCATGGCTGCACAAACTCACTTCTTTACCACTAAAAGTCGCAATCGCCAAGGGTAAAAGGTAATCTCCCTTGCCTTCAGATCTTTCTCCAGTATACTAACAAACCAGCCACCTCTTCACCGTCGACCTGCACAAGAAGTACGGCCCCATCGTCGCCCTCTCGCCGACCATGATCTCCATCTCCGACGCCCGCGAGATCAAACGCATCGTCCACACGGAGGACTGGGCCAAATCGGAGGCCGTGTACGGCAACTTCCGACAGGACCCGCAGCGGCCGACCCTGCTGGCCTTCACGGACAAGAAGGCGTACAGCCAGCGCAAACGGCTCGTGTCGAGCATGTTCGGCCTGCGGTACATCCGCAGCATGCAGCCACTGATGCGCGACTGCATCTCGGTCCTGTTGGACGAACTCGACAAACAGTGTGAACACGGAACCACCACCGTCGACATGCAGCACATGATCCAGTCCCTGGCGGCGGACATCATCGGCGTGACGACGTTCGGGCAGACATTCGACCTGGTCAAGAACGGGTCGCATCCGCTGCCGGACCGGCTGAAGCAGGCGCTCAAACTCTCGGGCATCCTGCAGTTCATGCCGTGGCTCACCAAAATCCCGTTCATCCCCAACCGCGACCCCTACGTCAGCTGGTTCACCAACGAGATCGTCGCGAAGCGCCGCGCGCAGATCGCCAGCCGCCAGGGCCCGCCCCGCGAGGACCTGCTACAGAAAATGATTGAAGCCGCCGACGAGAGCCCGACCTCGTCGTTCCGGGTCTCCGACATCCAGGACGAGAGCGTCGTGCTGCTCATCGCCGGCAGCGAGACCACCGCCAACGCCGAGCTGTTCACCCTCATCCACCTCCTACGCCACCCGAGCAAGCTCGCCGCCCTCTACGAGGAGATCGACCGCTGGTACCCGCGCAACGACCCCCGACCGACCGACTGCGACTACAGCATGTCCGGCATGGTCTACCTGCAGGCCTGCATCGACGAGACCATGCGCCTGGTCCCCGGCCAGGCCACGGGCAGCCCACGCGAGTCGCGCAAGGACGAGACACTGCTGGGCTACAACATCCCCAAAGGCACGACCGTCTTCCCCACGACGCAGGAGGTGCATCTGGACGAGGCTCTGTGGCCGAACGCGACCGCCTTCCTCCCCGAGCGCTGGCTGGACGTCTACGCCAAGGGCGAGGCCAACAGCCTGCCGTACTACCCCTTCTCGGCGGGCAGTCGCGTCTGCATCGGCAAGCACTTCGCCGCCCAGGAGATGCATCTCTCGCTGGTGTCGCTGCTCCGTCGCTTTCGCTTCGAGTATGTCCCGGGCCAGGACGAGTCGACCGTGTTCCGCATTGCGCAGCAGATGCGCGGGCAGCGGTATCTGATGACGGTGGGAAGGAGGTAACAGATGCTGTACATAGTTTATGTTGTGACGTTATTCAGCTTCCTGGTGACAACACTCCTGAGTACTGGAGTATACCGTCCCGGGGGAGAACCCCCGGACCCCCCTTTTTTTCAGCTTCCTGGTAACCTCAACCTTAAGTCCTAGGATTTACCGTCCCGGGGGAGAACCCCCGGACCCCCCTTTCTTTCAACTTCCCAGCTTAAATCAACCCTTATCCAGAAAATGTAAATATACTTGTTAAATACTAGCAAACCACCGAATCTCGCCGGCCGTAACTCGCCGACACTGTGTACGGTTGTATATATACCACCATCACCCTCAGCATTGCCCAGCAAACTCACACCACCCCCACAAGATCCAAGAAGCAAATCCAGCAATCAGAATGTCCCCCGCCAAAGTCAGCGCCAACGACGTGCCCATGCACGGCAACGGGTTCTACAGCTCCAACTCGGCCCTGCAGCACTCCGCCATGCTCAACGCCCTGCCCCTACTCTCCGCAGCAGCCTCCAAGGCGCAGCAGCAAGAGCAAGAGGCCAACTCGCGCCCCTTCACAATCCTCGAATTCGGCTCCGCCCACGGCAACAACTCGTACGCCCTCCCCACCCCACCCCATCCCATCCCATCCCATTCCCATCCACAACAAACCTAACACTACAGCAAAGCCACACCCCCATAACCACGATCCTCAAATCCCGCACCCCAGCTCCCACCCGCGAAATCCACCTGCAATTCAACGACCGCCCGACCAACGACTTCACCACCCTCTCCACCAACCTGGCAACCATGACCTGGCCCGTCCCCAACCAAACCTTCACCTCCCTCGTCCCGTCCTCCTTCTACTCCCGCGTTGCGCCGCAAGGGAGCGTGGACGTGGCCTTCTCCCTGGCGGCCCTGCACCACCTCGACCGCGTCACCCCGGTGCCCGCCTCCGGCCCCGTCCCGACGCACGAGGCCCGGCAGGCCGAGTTCCGCGCGCAGGCGCACGCAGACCTCCTCGCGTTCCTGGCCCACCGCGCCGCGGAGATCGTCCCGGGCGGCGGGCTGGTGCTGAGCTTCGTGGGGCAGGAGCTCGGCCCGCGCGGCGAGGAGATCACCAACTACGCGGGCCCGGTGGACGCGTGCCGCGCCGCGATGGTCGAGATGCTGCAGGCCGGGGTGCTCAGTCCGGCGGTGGCGAATGTGTTCGAGGTGCCGGCTTATAACCGGACACTGGCGGATGTGCGGCGCACGCTGGGCGAGACTGCGGTGCGCGCGGAGTGGGATGTTGAGGAGGTGTTTGAGCGGAAGGTTGTGCATCCTGCGATTGGGGAATTGGAGGGCAGGATGAAGGCTGCGCCTGGGAAGGAGGCGGAGCACGCGGAGTGGTATGCGAGGACGGTGGTGGATTGGCTGATGGCGGTTGTGGCGGGGTATTTTGTTAAGGCGGTGCGCGAGGGGATGGGCGTTACTGATGCGGAGACGGTGGAGGGGTTGTTGGCGCAGTGGGTGGAGCGCACGAGGGTGCGGTTCTTGGAGGGCCATCGCAATGAGGCGGTTGAGTGCTGGTTTGTTTATGCGCGATTGAGTCGGAAGTAGATGCTTATCTTGTTCTTGGTCTTGCGCTTGGCCTTGTGGTTAGGGTTGTCTTGATCTGAGTTGATATGGATATGTTTAAGTTAAGTGTTACTGGGAAGCTGAAAGAAAGGGGGGTCCGGGGGTTCCCCCCCGGAACGTGTTTAAACTACAAGAGTGTTACCAGGAATCTGAGAAGAAGGGGGGTCCGGGGGTTCTTCCCCGGAATGTGTTAATTCTATAACTTTTTAGAATTGAGTGTTACCAGGAAGCTGAAAAGAAGGGGGGTCCGGGGGTTCTCCCCCGGAAAGCCTTACTCTGTGTCTCAATTAGGGTTGAGTTCTACTAGGGAGGTGCAAATAAGGTAAAACATGCACAAGTCAATTGATGACCTAATCAATAGCCATATTGCACAACTGCGTAGAGCTAGTGGCCTGGGTAGCCTCACAGCCTGCGACAGCACGATCAGAGTGGATACACACAACTTCATCCAGCAGGCACACATTAGCTGCAGTCAACCGTCCAGTCTTACACCCTCCTCTTGTGGGTGTGTTTGCGGGTCCCACCGAGCGCGATCAGCGTCGGCGCAGTCGGCGATATTCCCCCGGGACTCGGAGACATAGTATACTCGCCGGTTAACCACCAACACACACCAACACACCAACGACTCGAAACACCGTCCATCGTGGAGGCAAACATGCCACAACAGACCGACTCGCCGAAGTGGCCCTCACCACTCAATCAAGATCCCATCAACTATATTACCTCACATCGCCATGACACCAAATCTCGCCCAACACACATCCCTTCTACAATCCCAAGCATCATGCACCGCGAGCTCAAAGAATTCTCCCACCCCCACGGCTCCACGGGCATCTACCAGGACAATCTCCAGGTAGATGTCCTGATCGTGGGCGCCGGGTTCAGCGGCATCTACATGCTGCACGAGCTGCGCAAGCAGGGCCTCAAGACCGTCGTCTACGAGGCGGGCTCCGACCTGGGCGGCACGTGGCGGTTCAACTGCTACCCCGGCGCACGGGTCGACTCGCAGGTGCCACTATACCAGTTCTCCATCCCCGAGACCTACAAGGACTGGACCTGGTCGACCAACTACCCCGACTACAAAGAGCTGCGGGCCTACTTCGACCACGTCGACAAGGTCCTCGACATCAAGAAGGACGTCGCCTTCGGCAGCGTCGTCGTCGACGCCCAGTTCGACACCACCCAGAGCCGCTGGGTCGTCAAGACCCAGGACGGCCGCACCGCGTACGCCAAGTACTTCATCGCGGCGGCGGGCGTCTCGTCCAAGCGCTACATCCCCGCGTGGGAGGGGATCGAGACCTTCAAGGGCCCCATCCACCACACCTCCTTCTGGCCGGAGCACGAGGTCGACGTGCGCGGCAAGCGCGCCGCCATCATCGGCACCGGCGCCTCGGGCGTGCAGGTCACGCAGGCCTGGGGCCCCCAGGCCGGCCATCTGAAGGTCTTCCTGCGCTCGCCCAACTACTCCATCCCCATGCGCCGCAGGGAGCTCACCGCCGACGAGCAGAACCGGCTCAAGCCCATCTACCCGCAGCTGTTCGACCTGCGCGAGAAGACCTTCACCGGCGCGCTGGTGGACTTCAGCGAGCGCAGCGCCCTCGAGGACTCGGCGGCCGAGCGCGAGGCCTTCTACGAGCAGCGCTACCAGACCGGCGGCTTCGACTTCTCCACCGCCAACTACAAGGACACGATGCTCAACCCGGTCGCCAACCGGTACCTGTACGACTTCTGGGCCAAGAAGACGCGGGCCCGCCTCCACGACGAGCGCGTCAAGAACCTGCTGGCGCCCGTCGAGCCGCCGTACTTCTTCGGCGGCAAGCGCTCCTCGCTGGAGACCGACTTCTACGAGCAGTTCAACCGCGAGACGGTCGAGCTGGTCGACGCCCAGAGCAACCCGATCGTCGGGTTCACCGAGACCGGCATCAAGATGCAGGACGGCACCGTGCACGAGGTCGACGTCGTGTGTCTGGCCACCGGCTTCGACACCACCACCGGCAGCCTGATCAACCTGGGCGTGCGCAGCATCCACGGCACCACGCTGCAGGAAGACTGGTCGCAGGCCGCCGAGACCTACCTGGGGCTGACGGTGGCCGGCTACCCCAACCTGTTCCACCTGTACGGCACGCACGCGCCCACCCTGTTCAGCCAGGCCGTGACCACCATCGAGGTGCAGGGCCGCTGGATCGCCGACGCCATCAAGCAGATCGAGCGCCAGCGCCTCCGCTCCATCAACCCCTCCCGCGAGGCCGCCCACGCCTGGAAGCTGCAGATCCGCGCCTTCCAGACCGCCAGCTTCTTCCCCACCGTCCACTCCACCTACATGGGCGGCTCCATCCCCGGCAAGCCCTTCGAGCTGGTCTCCTACCCGGCCGGCATGCCCATGTACGCGCGCCAGATCCGCGACGCGCTGCCCGCCTTCCCTGGCTTCGAGGTCGTGAACGCCGACGGGGAGAAGGTCGAGAACGCGGCGCCCGGCGGGCTGGAGGCGACGACCAACTTTTTCGAACGCTTGTTTGGGATGCCGCCTTCGTCGGCCAAGGAGGATCTTGCGAAGCAGGATAAATAGCTGGTTTTGATACTGTAGTCCACTAATGATTATGTTGTTCTTCTTGTGAAACCCCGTCGGTTTATGGCACCACGTAGACTTTATATAATCTAGTTGTAGTTATACTTTTTCTTTACCTTCCAGCAATACTTAACCCTTAATCCTAAAATGGGACTTCCCGGGGGAGAACCCCCGGACCCCCCTTTCTTTCAGCTTCCTGGTTACACTCAACCTAAGCCTAGAATATCACGTCCCGGGGGAGAACCCCCGGACCCCCCTTTCTTTCAACATCCTGGTAACACATGACCCTAATAAAGACTTATTCTCCTGGAACATGAAGATAAGGTAGGTCGTCAGCAGCGCGTAAGCGTATTACCAACACGACACGACACACACCCGACAATCGCCGCCCGCCCGCCCAACCGCAGAAAACCTCCACGTGTCCTCCCGCGGAAGTCGTCCGCGACGCCCCCGAGCCCTAACTCACCGTCGAGCGTCTAGTGCTCGACTCAAAACTAACGCTCTCCAGCCTATGCCTAGGTAGGTAGGTAGGTAGGCAGCCGGGTAAGCAGGGCATCATGCAATAATCTAACCACCACTGTAAGTTGACGTAAGAACCTAATCCACGGCCTAATCTTATACCTCAGCGCTAGTAATTGCGCTGCCTACAGGAGCAAATCGTCTGGCGTGCGGGATTGGGCTGGGTGGTTTATACTCTGTCCACGGCGGTCGTGATAATTTACCTATCGAGGGGACCTGCCCCATTCAAAAATAGTACAATACAGTCCCTCCTCATGTAGATCCGACTCGCCTCGCCTCGGAGTTATCTGCCAAGCGTGGCTAGGCGTCCTGCCCATTTCCCAGTCTATTGGCTATGGATCGTATCGAGTACCGATCGCGACAGCTAGAGCGAGAGCTACTCACTACGTGAAAAGTGAAAGGACTGTGCCGACATACCCATCGCTATCGCCATCGCCATCGCCTGCTCTGGGTCTGGACTGGATCTGGGTCCTGCCCGGGCTAAACTAGGCTGATCCCGTGCCTCGAGGCGTACTGTACCCTCCCCGGGGTGGCATGATGCAGCAAAGAAGACGAGGCTGAGCGACCGTCGGGAGCGCGAAGAAAACTTAAGTACCCAGACTGTGCGAAGTGCTGATCCTTCCGATCCTGCATCCTTCATGAGGTGGTGGATCGGGGATGAGGCCATGGTTTTCTGGCGGGAGGATTGGCTTCGTCCCCGCTGGGCGATACGAGGGCCAGAACGGTAGGCTCTGGTAACGGAAAGGAAGATTATGGTGATGGTGAGGGGGAGGGGGGGGGTCATGTGATTGCTAAGCTTTTTCGGGGCTTGGTATTGTCTCCGATATCCAATTGACAACAGACTCATGCCATCTGGTGTGTTGTGCTTCGAATGACTAGGAGAAGGAGTTGGCGTGTTCCATGAAGAGAATGACCGTCGTGATCACCTCAAAGCAGTAGGAGTAAGGAGTATACTCCAACACTCCCATCTATCGGAGCGAATTCCTCCCCCGACACCCGCCGAGAGCATCGCGACCCACTGCCCCTCCGGCACGGCTGATAGGCCAAAACCCGCCGATCGGCCGGCTGGCGGGGCACTAGCGGGCGTTTCTTTTCTTAACGTGAAGAGGAGTCGAGTCGACACTGCCTTATTTTACTTGAATGTTGACACAGAGCCGGGCTAGTCGTGAATCCTGATGCGGCCAGGGCTTGATCGTCCTTGTTTCCCCAGTTGGCCAACGTGGGGGCGGAGTTCTCCTCACTTCTCCTCACTCCTCCTCCTCTTCTTCAGTGCCATGTAGACATGGAACAATGCAATAGCATCGTCGACTCGTCTAGCTAGACAATACCGAACTAGCCCTAGCCTACTTACCACTAGGTACAGTGCTCTACTCATCTAACTTAGTTCCTCATGCTGCAGAGTAGCATGCCCCTAGTATAGTCAACTCCTTGGGGCCAAAACTCATCCTTCCCTCGTTACTCCACGCCATCAGTCCCGGTTATCCGATCCCCACTGCCCCCCCCTCCAATGATCCTCATGTATCACACCCTAACAAGGGCAAGGGAATCTGAATCTGCAACCCGTACGTCACCACGGGCACATGGCTTAGTGCAGCACATGGCAACAACCCTGCAACCGGTGCTATCTCGCCAATCCTTCCACGTCAACATGCCACCTTCCCTGAAGGATTGACCTTTTCCTTGCTTTGCACCTCACTCGGCATGAGGTTAGTGCCGAATCATTCCCTGGCTGGTCAGTGTTGCGAGTCGCATGTTGCAGGTCGCACCGAGAACGACCTCTCCACCCGCCAATCTTGAGATTGACCCCCTGCCACTCCCTGACAAGGCTGTCGTTGGTTACAACCGTCCTACACTGCCCACTGCTGCTGTTTCGGATGCAGATTATGTCAGGTCGTATGTGTCAGAACCGCTGCAGCGCTGGCAGAGTGGAGCCAGGGTCAGTGTACTGCACTGCACTTGCACCGCCGACATCAGATCATGTCCACTGCAGAGCCTCCTCGCCCGCAGGTCTGCAGTCTCGGGAACACTATCTCGATCGCAAACCTCCGGCATCCAAGCGGCAGTTCATTTTGCCCAGGTTGAGCCATTTCCGGGTTCCACCAACCACCAGCGCGCATCAGGCAGACCGCAGGATTCATCGTGCGCATCCCATCTGATGGCCGGCCTGATCCATCGTCACTCTTCACTGAAACGCACCCTTCCATTCAGTTCCAGATCATGCAACCCCCCCCCGGGCAAGTCAGTGTTGCATGTGGGGACTAGACCTGCAGCAGGATCTTGATGCCTGCGCAGCCACGAGCGGTGCCAAAAGTACTCAGCAGGCGACGCGGCGGCTGCCTCGCTGCAGGGAGGTACGGTACATAGATAAAAGCACCGAATGTACCCGGGGAGGTAGGTTCGTTGCGCCGCTGCGATAGATACCTTTTCTGCACTGTCCCCGTTCATTCATACTCTTACTATCATGTCACCGACGATGAGTTTGGCGGCGTCGCAACCACAGCAGCCGCAGCCTACGCCTTCAAGTAAAGCCCCGCTCACCCGCCAGGCATGCAACCGCTGCCACGCCTCAAAGCTGAAATGTCTTCGTCCGCCCGGGGTCACCACCAGCAAAGCATGTATCCGCTGCATCAAGGCAGATGCAGAGTGTGTCTACGACCCGCCCCAGCGATTCGGTCGGCCGCGACAGAAAAGCCGACCTCAGCCCGAGTCAGGGCCCCCCCGCATTGAAGCCCGAGAGCCCGAGGTCACCGATCCTCGACGGGCTCGGCATGGATCGACGATCGGGACCCGCTGGGAGAGTAGTGTGAGAGAGAGCAGCGGTAGTCTCGCACCTTCGTCCGCTGCCGAGAGCCCCTACACAGCGGCGGGGAGCCCAGACAACCGAAGTAGCACCGCCGTCGCCGCAGCCCCGTTGGCCGGGATGGATTACGCCTCATCACACTTCCCCGAGCCGTTGGACAGCGAACGCACCAGTGAGCTCCTCGATGCGTTCCAGTCCGAGTCCATGCAGCTGGATGTTGGTGAGACCTTTTCCCTCACTCCGCATCCCCCATGCACGTAACACCAGGCTGACGGATCTCGGCATGACACAGATTCATACTGGGGCGAACCTGGTCCAGTGATGCCACCCGCCGAAACCGTCCCATATTCAGATCTTCTAACCGGTCCAATCGATCTGGACTTCACCGTCTCCGACCAAGACCATCGAGCCGAGATCCACAAGCATGCGCTCGATCCTGCCCTAGCTGCGGCGGAGACAGAGTCCACCGCCGACGACTACGTGCTCGATCTCGTCCAGCTGCAGGCCAGCGTGAACCAGAACAATCGCGAATTGGCCGCATTGATCCGCAAGGCCCAGTCGGCGCTGGGAGTGTCGGAAGGACGGGTAGGGCAGGCCCTGCCGATCCCCGATTCCCAGTTCAAGGCCCATCTGCAGCGTAATCTGAAGGCATCCGAGCAGACGCTGGACGTCCTGCACCGCATCAATTCCCAGTTTGCGCCGGGGTTGCGCGAGACGCGCCCGCCTTCTCAATCATACGGGCTAGATCCTACCCTGAATCGACTGTACGCCGATTGTGTGAGCCAAGATCATTCGTTTGGGGTTGGGGGAGACCAGTTGGGGCTGCGCGCGACAACGCCTCCAGGAGTCTCGGCCGCCGACCCCCAACACAGTATCCTTGCCTTCCTTGTGCTGACGACCTACCTCCGTCTGCTGCACAACTTCGATGCCCTCATTTCCATCCTGCAGGACCGTCTGCGGTGTTCCGCCAGTCTCGACCCGCGGCGACCGCTGCATCTCAGCGAAGACAGCGCCGCGTCCGACAGCAGCTCCAACCCGCTCCTCGACGTGTCGCTCGGATCGTTCTCCTTCTCTTCCTCATCCGCGAGGTCGTTACAAGCCATGCTCAACGTGCAGATGATCAACACCGTTCTCACGAAAATCAAATCCTCCACCCAGCGGATGTTGCTCGGACCCGATTACCTTCCACCGTCCTCTTGCTCCTCCTCCGCATCTACCTCTTCCACTGCCTCCACCACCTCTTGCTCCACGAGAGCACCTCCCACCTCAGCAACCGGGGGACCCCACCATCCAGCCAGCGCGGGCTCCATCTTCTTCCATCACGCACACTCCCTCTCCCACTCCTCCTCCGACCACCCCTTCCCTCAGCCGGAAGGCAGGGGCTATGCTCCTTACAACCACGCATTCCACCCTCCTCCCCCATCGCGGCACACGCACAACTACCCCACTCCAGAGACCATCACTCCACCATCATCCGTCCTCGGCGGGGGAGCAGGGACCACCCCACCACCTTTCGTGTCGGGCGTCGACCACGTTGTCCGCCGGGCCTTGGCCGAGGTGCAGGAGCTGGAGTTGAGTTTGCGCAGCCGCGCGCGGGCGATCCAGCAGTGGAGTGAGGAGGGGTTTTAGCCCCACTTTGTGGGATTGATGAAGAGATGGATTCTGCTCAGTTGAAGTGGATAGTCTAGTCTCTCGAATCGGTTCTCCCTTGATGTACTGTATTGTAAAAGGATAGATTGATTAGATAGACGGGATCAATGGATAATCTTCGGATGATGCAGCCGTTCTGCCGGGTGTGACCGCCCTTGGGTGGCCACCCATCCTGAAAGAAAGACAACGTCTTTCTTCGATAGACTGGACTAGCCCGCCCATCTGCAGTCGTATCGAGTTCTTCACGGAAGGATCTCCTCATGTGATCTCAACCTGCCAAGCCATCTAGAAGCCCTCCGACCGCAACAACAAATGAGCTACCATGTGTCATCCCGCGTGCTGCGATTGGCATCGGCAGCTGGATTGGCTGCCCCCTTGCATGTCGGACAATGACATTGATATAGAGCTGCGGTGCGGTGCCGACATATAGATGAAGCATGATGTCAGTATTTGGTGGAGAGGACGCGAAACATGGCCTGAACGTGATTTGAAGATGAATCATGCCATGACGAGAAGAACCCACCGCCCGACGAAAACTCTGCGGCTTTTCCCGAATTTCCCGACACAGAACGGGTCGAAATTCGGGAAACACACCAGTTTTCCGCCACCCCGTTATTGGCCCTGATACCGACCCAGTCACTGTTTATAGTTAAAAGGTCCCAGGGCGGCCAATCAATCGCTCGGGACGGCCAGAGATCGACCCGCCGCGGGGGGGTAACAGGGTAATCGCTCTTCCCGCCGGTATTGTGTCGTTTCTCAATCCCGCGGGTAAAATCGAATCAGAAATCTTTTGTGTCACATCTCCAGAGACTGCGTGCGAATCATGCTCACCACTGCTGCTGCTGCTTGCTGTCAATCCTGAAGCTTGTTTCTTCGTTCGTTCCTGAGCGTGTTCCCCCCTGAGATAACGGGAGTCTTAGCATCTGACCTGTGACCGGTCTAGCTCACCATGAGCCCCCCGTCCAATGGACTGTTAGATGGCAATGCCACTCCCGCCGGCAAGGATTATGACTGCGAGAACACCACGAAGCCGCGGTCATCCGGCAAGAGTGCTTGGCTCGGTGAGGGCAAGCTGCCCGAGGCCGTGGACGATGGGGACCAGCAGATCATCGAGGCCGGCGAAGCCAAGTACCACCGTCTGGGGTGGAAGGGGCTCACTATCATGCTGATTGTGGAGGCGATTGGGTTAGGCTCGCTGTCGATTCCCTCCGCGTTCGCGACGCTCGGCATGGTCGCCGGCGTGATCTGCTGTGTCGGCATCGGCCTGATCGCTATCTACACCTCCTATGTGATTGGACAGGTCAAGCTGGCCTACCCGGCTGTCCGGCATTACGGCGATGCGGGGGCCCTGCTGATGGGCCCCTGGGGTAATGAGCTGTTCACCTTCATGTTGATCTTGCAGCTGATCTTCCTGACCGGCTCCAACTGCTTGACGGGCACCATCGCCCTGCAGCACATCACCGGCAGCGGCATCTGCTCCGTCATCTTCAGCGTCGTGTCGGCGATCATCTTGCTGCTGCTGTCCATCCCCTCCTCCTTCGCCGACATGGCCTGGCTGGGGTACCTGGACTTCGTGTCGATTGTTGCCGCCATCGGCATCACCATCATCGCCACGGGCGTGCGGGGCACGAACTCGGCCGGCGGCCTCGGCGCCGTCAGCTGGTCGGCCTGGCCGCAAGGGGACCCCAGTTTCTCCGACGGCTTCATCGCCATCAGCAATATCGTGTTCGCGTACACTTTCGCCAGCTGCCTGTTCTCATTTATGGATGAGATGCACACGCCGCGCGACTTCACCAAGTCAATCTGGTCGCTGGGCATCCTGCAGATAGTGATCTACACGGTGACGGGCGCGACCATCTATGCGTTCGTCGGCCTGGACGTGCAGTCGCCCGCGCTGCTGTCGGCGGGTGCGCTGGTCAGCAAGGTGGCCTTCGGGATTGCGCTGCCGGTCATCTTCATCTCCGGGGCGATCTGCACCATCGTCGCCGGCCGTCTGATCCACGGCCGGATCTACGCCAACAGTGTGACCCGGTACATCAACACGCCCAAGGGCTGGATCACCTGGCTGATCCTGATCACGGTGTTGACCATTTTGTCGTGGGTCATCGCCGAGGCTATCCCGTTCTTCGACGACCTCCTCTCCATCGCGTCCGCCCTGTTCACGTCGGGTTTCTCGTTCTACCTGCCCCCGATCATGTGGTATGTCCTCATCCGCGAGGGGCCGTGGTACTCGCGGGAGAATCTCGTGACGAGTATCGTCAACTTCCTCGTGTTCATCTTCGGGTTGATTGTGCTGGTCGGTGGCATGTATTCCAGTGTTCAGGACATTGTAAGTTCCCTGTCGGCTCTTTTCCCGGTGTGCAGAACCGACGCTAACGCGGATGCTAGATCAACAACTACCGGGAGGGTGACGTTCGCTCGCCGTTCACCTGCGGGAGTGTTAGCTAGATGCATTGGGTTCTTTTGGTTTGCTTGATTGGTTATTGCATTTTCGCATTCGCACACGCATACAGACGGCTTGTTTTAATGGTATGATATGGTACGATATTCGAAAGACTCGCATGAGAAAAGTTTGTGGCTTGAGGGGTGGTGCACACGTACGCGCTTTTCACAAAGAGCGGGATGAGCATGACTGATAGACCGCTGGATTTGCTTCGTTTGCTGTACTAATATCATGAGGAACTATGGTGATACGATGACACGGTTGTTGCATGCTTGCATTAGGCACAGCGGAAGGACAGTGTTGTACATAGCCTACCAACGATGGTAGATGAATATATAATTTGCACCGGATGTTGTTGAGGGAAAGAGACGCGGCGATGAGATGTTGACGCGGGGGTCATGTGATTAGCCTGGTCATCGGACTACTGCTTTGGCTCAAGGTCAGCACCGCTTTGCCTGGCTGATGTAGTCCCAGTGTGTTGAGCCTTTTGTCATGTTGTGGACTGTATATCAGAGCTCGAGGAACACGAAAACCTCAAAATCAGGCCCGTGGAGCTATACATTTGCCTGCCAAATCATGGTTTTGGCCTGAGATCGCAGGCTAACGACCCTGCATAATTAGTCACCGTAATTTGTGCTTCGCACAATCCAAGCTCGGCCTTTCGGACTCCGAGGTGCGGGCGAGTCTGTCCGCTCACCCGCCGATAAGCTCGCATCTTGTCGATCTGATCGGCTTTTTCCGTGATAGCGGCGATGCCCGCCAGCCCACCTTGCTTTCATATATAGACTCTTCTTCCCTCCATCCTTGACTGACTGACTGGAACTGCAAAACCAAACGAGCAAACAGAATGGCACCCACTTTTCACCCATTGACCCCGCCCCCGGGCTCCGACATCGACTTCGGAGCGGTCGTCGACCACGTCGACCTGGAGAACCTGACCGGTAAGTACATGTACACATTCCCACAGCAAGTCCCCACACAAAACCGAAAACTAACACCGAACTCGGCAGATGACGACTTCGGCACCATCCACGATGCGCTCTACAAGCACCTGGTCGTGGTCGTCAAGAACCAGCAGCACCTCAGCCCTCGCGCACAGTACGAGCTGACGCGGCGCTTCGACCCGGCGGCCTCCTCGTACGGCCACGGCAAGACGATCGACGCGAAACGCAGCATCCTGCATCCGGACCTCAAGACGGTGCCGCACCAGCCCCAGGTGCAGGTGATCGGGCACGGCCACGTCGACAGCTACGAGGGTCTGACCGACATCCAGCTCAAGCACCCCCACCACCGCACCTTCCACCGCGACCCCATCCCCGCCACAGAAGACCACGACTTCACCCGCTTCTACCGGTGGCACATCGACGCCGCGCTCTACGACCTGCACCCGCCGCGCGTCACCACCCTGCTGGCCGTCCGTGTGCCGCGCGGCCGCCGCCAGACCCTGCGCTACGACGACGGCTCCGACGAGACCCTCGACGTGCCCCTGGGCACGACCGCCTTCGTCAGCGGCGAGCGCATGTACACCCGGCTGTCCGAGGAGGACAAGGAGTTTGTCCGCACGAGTCGGGTCGAATACGCACCCCATCCGTACGTTCCCGTTCACGTTCACGTTCCCTGACCCTTTCCCAACCCAACCGAAACACAACAAAATACTACCTCAACCAACGTACTGACCGGACCCGTGAACCAGATACATCTGGATGTCCCCCGCGCGCGCCCTCCCCACAGGCCTAGGCCTCTACTCCGAGGACCGCGAACTGCCCACCGCCGACCTCCCGCCCATCGACCCCACCAAGATCCAGATCCTGCCGATGCTGTGGAAGAACCCGGTCACCGGCCACCCGGCCCTGCAGATCCACCCCTCGGCCGTGCGCAAGATCCACCTCAAGGATGGCTCCGTCATCGACGACCTCACGCAGGTCCGCGACATCGTGTACCGGCTGCAGCGCCCGGCGATCAGCCCGCCGTACGTGTATGCGCATGACTGGGAAGAGGGCGATTTGGTGCTGTTCCACAACCGCGGGGTGCTGCATTCGGTGGTCGGCGCGTTCGGGGACGGCGAGGTGCGGTTGTTCCGGCAGTGTAATTTGGCGGCGGGGGAGGCGCCGGTTGGGATGGATTAGCGATTCCGGTGCAAAGGTTAGAGATAGATATAGATATAGATGTACGGTACGGTATTAGGTAATAATGATTCACGATCTTTATTTTGATTGGGTCGCTACAAGGAGAGTCTGGTATTGGAGAGGTAGTTTCATGGGAATGACAACTCATAAGCGATGGTAATTGGAGGGTATCTAAATCAGAGCAGAATAAATAAACGTGGAAGGAATGTGTACTGTTTTGTATCCATGATGTTGTGGCATATGATCGAGTTAGGCGGGACACAAAAAAATGACAAAAAGGTCGTGCCCGGGATCGAACCGGGATTACAGGAATCAGAATCCTGGGTGCTAACCATTACACTACACAACCTGTTGCTATGGTTTGGCCTCATATCTATGCAATATATAGCATGTACAAATACAATAAACCACAGTTCTCTACAGAGCTTTTGTCATCATCGGTCAATGGAGTGGTTTTCTTTTCACTCCGTGCAACGCGTGACAGAACAGTGTTGAAGAGCAGGTATACATACATGATCGCGGCATGGGAAATACAGCTGCGCTACGGCCACTGACCGAGGTCGCATCGCGTCTTCAGATGGCTACATATTTTTGTCGGATCCCGCTTAACAAGATATATCTGGTTTCTGGGGCTGGAATTCACACCCCGGCCTCCAAACATCTCAGAGTATACCAAGTAGACCAACTACACTAGGTTGTTTTACCAGGAGACCATGATATCTCGCTGCTGACACCTACCTTTCTTCCATCACCCACCCACCAAGTAGCCTCATACCCACCTAACGATGTCTTCTACCCCAGCTTATCGAGGTCAGCATCTTGACGATGCTTCTCACTTAGGTTGGGAATCACAGTGAGTAGCTACAGCTGACCATTTATAATAAGTCTCTTTTATACCGTATCAATAGCCTTTATAACGGAAGGACGGAGTCTCGAGAGTCCTCGAGTGATCCCGGCATATAGCATATACAATAGTCGTATGTCAAGGTCGCAATTATCCTACAGCGTGTCATATTGCATATGCTCTGCCAGGCATCAGCAAGTAGAGTACCAAAACGGAGCTCGTCTTATTAAGACATTGCTACACATTACTAGTTTCTATTGTCTTTTCTTGTCCTTTGTTATAGACAAACCAGATCTCTCCAGAAACAGGCTATAAATCAATCATGCAACGCCACCTCGTGCGCATTCGTAACCAGCCTCACCCGGAGTTTCTCGGCGGCGTGGTCGAGGGCGCTCGCTGTCCATGCCGTCGGATGATGTACCTGCTGGTGATGGTCCGCATCCGCACCCGCATCCCCATCCTCGTTCTCGTGCAACCCCGTCGCCCGATACAGAAATAGCAAAGGCAACGGATTCGTCCCCCACGTATACAGATGCAGCCGCCGCGTCTGGACCGCCGTCCCGAGCCAGACCGCACAGCTCAGCAGCCACACCACTGCCGGAAGCGCGATCCACTCCCAGTGCACCGCGACGAACGGGACCATTACCATTGTGTGGCCGATAGTGAGGTTACCAGTTCGACCACTGCTGCCCGTGAGCACGGCGTCCCGAATGGTCTTGGACATCGCGGCGGCGACGTTCGTCACGGCGCAGCTGAGCTGGTCGATGCACTGGTTGCGGGCGTTATAGCTCATGATCGCCGGGGAGGCGGCGGTGGTGCTGAAGTTGCCGTAGAAGATTGCCTCGATTGTATCTGTGACCGCGTAGGAGGAGGAGGACCCAGAAGAGAAACCGAAGGTCCCGGCGGAGGCTGTCACGGATCCGGTGAACAGTGTCGAGACGAAGGTCATGAGCGAGGACCAGGCCTCGTAGCCCATCCCGAATGTCGTGTTCCCGCTCGACGGGGTCAGTGCGAACTCGAAGGTGGCGGAGTCGTTGGGGTAGTAGTAGGGGATCCAGTCGGCCACGACAGTTTCCTTGTAAGTGCCGGATGAGACGGCGGCGCGGACGGTTCGGACGATCGGCTCGAGCGCGCACTCCGTGGCGAGGAACCGGGTGCTGTTGTCGATGCTGGTCGCGATCTCCCAGGTGGCTTGGGAGTTGTTGTTGGATCCGGCAGCGAGCACGTATTGGATCACCGGGAAGGTGCTGTTCGTGTACACTAGGCTCTCGGTGCCGGTGATGGCGGCCATCGCCATGGGTTGCGAGGTGGATCCGCCTTCGCGGTACCAGGCCGTGGGCCCGTTGCCCCCCAGTTGCACCGTGCAGTTCTGCATGTCTGCGGTGATGGCCGTGCATGTGCGATTGAGATGCGACGTGACGTCGGAGCAGAGGGCCCGCATGGCCAGGTTGGATATTGGGTCCCAGGTGCAGTTTCCCGTCGGGCAGGTGTACTGGGGAATGGCCCAAGGGGCGGTGGAATCGATGTTTAAGAGGGCACTGTAGACGTTGGCTTTGAGGATGGGGTCCACATAGTGGTCTAGTTGATTATCGGGTTAGAATGGACGTGAACCATGGGGCGTTACTCGTTGGAATTACTGCGCTTACAGTCTGCGGCGATGATCGGACCAACGACATTATATAGAGATGTGGCGCCGAGGAAAGAGACTTGGGAGGGTGATTCAATGGCGCTCGACACGTAATGAAGAAGGTTCTGAATGAACGGATTGAATCCGATCGCGAGTATCACAGTAAGACTACCGAGCACGGCGAAGTGACTGATTGCGGATCAGCAAGAGAGCACTCTTTTTCGCTTTTTGGATCAAAGATCAGACTAACCGGCCTTTGAGAAGCCACAGGAGCTCTAAACTCCCAACCAATCCCCCGCGACTGGCCGAATCAAACGGCTTCAGATCGGACAGCCGCTTCATCTGGCGAGCGAACCACACCCACTTCAACTGCCCCAAGGAGTTGGTGAGGGCGAACATCAGACCGGCGCTGGCGATTGTACTCAGCCACGAGATCACCGAGTTTAGAGAGACGCGGGGCCAGTCCGGTTGCTGCCGACCATCGTAGTGGTTTAGAATCGCGGCGATCGCGACGATGCACCCGGCTGAGACGACTAGAGCCACAGCCTCGAGCGCCCAGTCCTCGATGCTGGTGAGTTTTGCAACCTTCTCGGCGGAGTTCTGGGGCGATGGGGAGGGTGTTGTCTTGCCGTCGGAATCTGAAGGCGGGAAGATAGGGCTTCCGTGGTCAAGGGGCGCCGTTGGACTGCCCTTCGCAGGGGCGGAGAGGAGATGTAGCTGGACATCATCAGTCTCCTCTCTGGAATCTGAGTCAGGGAGTTTGGTTGCCATCGAAGCGGGGATCGAATGCTTGGGCACTTGCAAGAGTCAGCGAAGCAGATGCAGCACCCGCTGGTCTTCAAGTTCTTTATACTACGGACCAAATCCGTGCGGTATTTGGTCAGTTGCTGTCTCGTATCGAGTATACCCCGTGAAAACGATAAAAATCAGCTTTGGGACCCATTTTCCGGCCCCCAATGGGTGCACTCAGTCAATTTACCAATCATCAATTTCCCCTGCTGCAGAGTCTTCGACGCAGACAATGCTCGATTTGCGCTGACGGTGATATGTTATGCGGCTCATGGTCATGTGCTGAGTTATCATCACAGCGTGCGCTTGACAAGGCTGGCTCGGATGCTACCATTCTGTGTTGGCAAGCTCCATGTGATTCCTGCTGTGATGATTGTGTTTCGGGGAGGGGAGTCGGGCATGAGAAAGAGCGGGGCGGGTCTGTGCGCGGCATGGGGAAGCTTAGCTGACCAGGTTGAATACTCCGGCATGCTCTGATTGCGTCGGGCTCCATGCAATGCGCTAGCAATGCGTTAGCACTCGCCTACTAGTAGGTCTGTGCTATCGCTCGGAAGATCCGAACAAGGAAAGAAGATACTTCCACAAATGGGTTAGTTAGCTGGAGGAGGCTGGAGCCTCAAGGTGACCGACCCTTCAGTCCCGTGACTCCCGTCGGTATTGCCGGTACCTCAACACATGGTCAATGGAACGCACCAGAAATATGGGTTTCATGCTGGTCTATCATCATATCATTATCCAGGCTGAAGCTTACCATCCCTGTCAACTAAGAGGGCACTGGTGGAAGAGTATACCTGTACGCGCATGAGCCCAATATCCGGATCAGATTAGAGACAAGTATAAGATAGCAATTATAACATAAAGAATACAATTAACCACCAGCAACCTATAGGCCCATCTCCGTAAACACCACCCCCCTCTGCCGCTCCATCAAATCCACCAGCGTCGCCGCCACCAGCCCGTCCATCCCACATTCTTTGGCTCGTCGCACCCATTCTCCCACCTCCACCTCCTCGAACACACACCCAGCCTCCTCTTCCAACTCCTCCTTCAATTCTCGCGGAGACAGCTTCCGCGCATTACAGTGATGCACATACTTGACCCCGTCCCTCTCATACTCATCCTCGTCCCCCAAAGCGGAAGCAAGTATCCTCGAAGCAACAGCATCGACCCCCACAAAGTCAAACCGCCAATTCACCCCCTCCGTTACCGGGAAACACCGCATCGTCCGCGCATACTGCACCATATTGTGCATGATGTCCATGGCCGGGGGTTCATACTCCGACGTACCGGGCGTACCGGGTTGTCGGGCGACGATGCTCGCGGGCCGATGCACCACCACCGGGAAGTGCACCCCACGCAGGTGCAAAGCCTCAGCGGCGTTCTCGATGAGACGCTCACTGGCCCATTTACTCGCAATGTACCCCTGTTCCCCCGGAGGCGGGTAATTCCGGACTGAAACAGGGGGCCAAGTTGGTTGGCCGGTGAGGTTGACCACTCCGCCTGTCGAGACGAAGTGGAATGGGATGCCCCGTTCGATTGACAGCTGGAGCAGGAAGCGAGTGGAGTGGAAGTTGGGCCCCCGCAGAGTGGAATACGATTTCAAGAAGGACACGGAGGCGCCATTGTGGATTATCAACCCTATTCTGTTCGAGAGACTGGCAATGGCCCCGTCATCCAAGGAGAGAGTGGGATGGGAGAGGTCGCCGGGGTACAGGGTTAGTTTAGCGGCGTGGTCGGCATTGCGGGTCAGGGACTGCCGGGATACGCTGCTGTTGCGGATGGCCAGGCAATGAACATGTGCGATCCTTGGATGGGTGAGGAGCTGGTGCAGCAGGGTCCGACCGAGGAAACCCGTTGCGCCAGTCAAAATAACCTCGACTTTCGAATCAGGGCTGCACCGGGGAGATGTCTGAATAGCCCCAAGCAAGGAAGGCGTGAGCTGAGTCTCGCTTGCCCAGTCAACCTCGGTGGTTTCCTTGGTGGCTTCATGAGCCTGCAGAAGACGGGCCATCGCCGACAGCCCCGGAGTCGAAAACAACTCCGTCAACGCCACGCTCTTCCCTGTCAACTCCTCAATCACCTTCTGCAACCGCACCAGAAGCAGCGAGTTCCCCCCAACGTCGAAGAAATTGGAGTCTGCTGACAAGAATGCCTCGCCAGGTAGAACCTCACGCCACGCCTTGGCCATGACCTCCTCCTCCACTCCCAGCGGAGCAGGTTGACTGTTCGTTTCGATCGCGATCGGCGTCCCGGACAAGTTGCACAAAGCCTGACGATCTAGCTTCCCTGACGTGGTGTGAGGCAGCTTGCCTACTGCCATGAATGACGAAGGCCGCATGTATCGGGGGAGAGGGAGCGACCGAGCGAGACTCGCTACCAGGAACGAAAGTGAGTCAACTTGCACATCAGGATGCACGACGACATACGCTGCCAACACCGCATTCGCATTGTCGCCCTTGACGCACACCCCTGCTGACAAAACCGTTCCCTCAGACGTGGCCACAATAGCCGTCTCGATCTCATCCAGCTCCACTCGCTGTCCCCTGATTTTCACCTGCGCGGATCCCTCCATCCGACCCAGAAACGCTAGTGACCCATCAGACAGCAGATAGCCTCGATCGCCCGTCCGATACAGCCTGTCCCAGCCACGCTGTACGTCTTCCTCACTAGCATAGATGTTCTTGACGAATTTGCTAGCCGTGAGCCGGGCATTGTTCAGATACCCTTGGGCCACGCCTCCTCCACCAATACAGATCTCGCCCGGTACACCTGCAGGTACCGGTCGGCGCTGTTCATCAAGAATAAAAACGGAGTAGTTCGTCAACGGACGACCACACGGGATCAACTCTGTGCTACTATTTGGTCCATCCACCCCGACAATCATCTGCATACTCGACGACACAGTGATCTCGGTCGGACCGTATCGGTTCCACACTCTCAGTGCGGGTAGCTTCAATCCCCGGAAAAGAGGGATCAGACTGGACAAAAACTTCTCTCCGCCACAAAACGCGTTGCGGTACGTCACGCATTGCTTCAAATGCTCTGCACCATACACCACGAGATTGTGGTACTCGGACGAGGTCATCTGCGTGTAGGTAATCTGCTCCCGGGCCATCAAACTGGCTAGCTGCACCGGATCGCGTCTCACCTCCGGAGGAGCCATCACTAACGTTCCTTGCCCGGCTAGAGCGGCGTAAACACAATCGATTGAGGCGTCGAACGCAACGCCGCTCTGGTGAAGCACTGTCTCCCTCTCCAGAGATGCATTTTGTCGCATCGATAGGATCTGGCATGTCAGATTGCCGTGACTGACAATAACCCCCTTGGGCTTTCCGGTGGACCCGCTGGTATACAAGATATACGCGGTGTCGTTGACACTGGCCCTGATCAGAAAGGCCTCGTCCATCCCGGACTGTGGTGTGGGAACAGCTATAGTGCCACCGGCCAAGGATGTAGCAAGATCCTTGGTCTCCTCGTGGTAGAGGATGGCTCGCGGCTTGCAGTCTTCAACAATAGTTCGCAGTCGCTCTTCTGGATGCTCGATGTCGACCGGCACGTAGGTGCAGCCGGCATAATGAATGCCCACAATTGACACAATGGTGTCCAGGCTCGGCTTGCAGGCGACAACAATCGCAGCCGACCCCTTAAGCTCCTGTAGCTGTCTGGCCAGCTTCTGTGCACGACCCTGCAATTCCCCATAGGACAAGAACTGACCGTCCGCTTGCTTGACAGCCACATCCCTGGGGTGAGCCTTGCAGTGTCGATCAAACAAATGCACCACTGTCAGCAAGTGCTCGTCTGTATAGACGCGCTCACCCCGGCTAAGCTCGAGTGCGTGTGTGATACTCTTCTCATCAAACATTGCGAGGTTAGCAACCGGCATGCTGGGCCGAGCTGTAACCTCCTCCAGAATGCTCACGAGCGAGGACAAGATAAACCCCAGACCCTCCTTGTCGTACAGATACTCTTGCCCCCTAACGGCAACCTTACAATTCCCATCCACAAATTCCTCCACTTCTACCACCAGATCTAGCCCTGTTCTGGCATCATCCATACGCAAGCTCTGCGCCCTACAGCTTCCCAGTGTCGCCTCCTCTGTCGACCCCATCTTATAGTTCAGCAGGATCTGAAACAACGGATTTTCCGAGGGCGACCGCTGCACGGTCAATTCATCCAAGAGCACCTGATACGGCACGGCTGCATGCTTCAACGCCGTGCGGACCTGCCTGGTGGTGGTGGATAACAAGTCACGAAACGACTGGCCAGGGCGAGCGGTTCGGAATTGCAGCGGGAGCATGTTGACGAACATCCCCACGACCTGAAGAGCTTCCTTGTCCGCTCGCCCGGCGTCGGAGATCCCGAGGCAGATGTCCTTTTGTGCGTGGCCTAGGAGCCAGAAAACCAGCTCCCGGAGAGTGGTGAGGTATAGGAAAAATGGGGTCGTTCCTCCGATCTTGTGTGCAGTTTCTTTAATCTTCGACGCGAGGGAGATACCGATGGTTCTCTCCACACTGTGCACGCGGTAGCTGTTGAGTGGTTTGCGGGTTGAAACGCGGGCGAAGGCAAAGAGAGGGATCGGTGGGGGCAGGTTGGCGAGCTTGCTTTTCCAAAAGTTCAGACTCTCGCGGTAGGTGTCGTTTGCGAGAGACTGGCGTTGCAGAAGTGTGTAGTCCCGGTACCGTGGAGCCGGTGGTAGGATTTGTCCTGTGGAGTATATCAACTGCAGGTCTTTGATAAAGATCTGCGCGCTGAAGCCATCGAGTGCGATGTGATGGAACCCAAGGATAAGGAAGTGCGTGGTTGGGGTGAGAGTGAGGATCGCCACTCTCATGGTTTTGCCACGAGCGAGATCATACACATGATCTCTGACGGAAGTGTAGACTTCGTCGACGCTCTGGGTCGCCCCAATGGTATGAATGCTGATCTCGATCTGTGTTTCAGGCAGAACGCCCTGGAACAATTGGGGGTCTCCGTCTCTCGAATCGAGGAAGAAAGCTGTTCGCAAGGACTCGTGTCGATTGGACATGGCTCGGAAGGCAGTCGCAAGCTCGACGGGCTGCAGTGGCCCTTGCACGGCGTAGGCCATGGTGACGTTGAAGGTTGTGAGATCGGTCAGGTACTCGTGCAGAAACCAGATTCTCTCCTGGGCAAACGAAGCTCGCTCTATGGCTTCGAATTGTGGTTGTAGATCTGGTATCCCGTCTTCTGTTTGCACCGCCTCCAAGTTTGGCGACATGCTCCCTGGGGTTGAGGCATATGTAGAGTGGTATGCACTGGATGACTGACTGTCATCCTCCAGGGCTGTGCTGCAGATGTCCTCGTGCAAACCTTTTGTGAGCTGCTGCAATGGCCGGACTGATACCAGGTCAACAGAGTTTTGTAGCTGCTTGTGCTCAACGTCTGTGATGCGGGCGTGGGGCGTGATATTTGTGGGCTGGACCCGACTTCCCAGCATCTGCCAGAGTTCCGGGGTGGATGAAACACCCTCTGTCACGGCCACAGACTCAGGAGCAGCCATATCGTTGTTGGCAGTCATGAAGATGGCAAGATCTCTAGAAAGAATGCTAGAGCACCGAGTGTGTTGAATATTGCACGGTATCTGTATTGTGTATGGAGCCGGATGTCGAACAGGTATTGGAGTGTACTTTGTATACTGACTGCGGGCTAAGCAGGTTGCCACCGACACGTGTAGAGACTGGTCAGGGGCGCTGTCACAGCACTTCTGTGAACAGGAACGGGCCTCGCTGAGTCACTGCCACTCGGCCAGTTACTCAGAAGGATCTCGGCGCCTTGTTGTCGCCACTGTCCGCAAAACGGATATGTACAGCACCATCCACAAGCAGACGCTGAGGGTCACTCAGTAAGACCTGGGGATTGACATGGTCCTGGAGGTAAGAATAGTGTTTGGTAAATGGCGTTTGGCAGGAACGGTTTCACCTGGGGAGCACCAATGCAAGGTCTGGTGTGAAACAGTGATGAGGCTCAAAGTCGCCGAATGTCACCGATCGGGTCACCCATGCGATTTTGACGGCCACCGGGGTAAGAAAAGATTTGACCCACTTGATTGGAACTGGGTTGTATGGTAGCATAGGCCAGGCTAGGTTCTTTTGCAATGACCTGCAACCTGTTGGCCGAATCCTGAAGCGCTCTATCTGGCCGGTCAACGGTGTTGCCTCAAAACGCCACCAACATTTCGTAGATCGTCTATCAAATAGCAAAACAATCAGCAACTCCAATTCAGTTGCAGGAATGTGGACTGATCTGTCCAGGGAACTATCCCTAATGAAATGCGTACGTGGTGGTCTGAAAGCGAGGCAGCGTGGAATCTGTCTGCTCAGCGGGAATCATATTTGCCACGCTGTAATGAAGTCCCACGTGGGCGTGCATGTAACGTTAGGTAGGGTCATTATCTATTGTAGAATAGCTCTCCGCGCTACTTAACACAAGCAAGATGATCCTTGCGTAGCTCTAATGGTTGTCATCACGTTAGGTGGGAAAGACGCGAGAGTCAAAGGCAAGAAGATTGTTTACCGTGAGGGAAGCGAGAGGTGATGATACGGTAGCCTGTAGTTACCAACTGTGCAGCCCGATATGGTGGGCGGCGCGCAGTGTCCTGGAGTCCCAGCATGCTACACAACAGTATTGAATTCACAGTGTCAAATCCATGATCCCTGCCAGATAGCAGAAGACTTACATCAAGCGATAATAGCATTGGCTCTTGTATTTTCCAAATAGGATTTGTCTAACAGATGTGTAGAAGTCATGGCTTACGGCCATTTTCACCCTTGTCGTTCTCCGAGGGAGGCATTCCACAGACACCCAGTTCTCTACGGCGCTCGAATGCACAGCACCAGTTGGACCACAAGGCCAACTTAGACAACACCTAAAGCAACAGTTCGACCATTTGCTGACATGCTATTACGCTTATTCACCGCCGATGGAATCATGGCCTGATCGATTGGCCAATACAAAGTCACCGAACGCGAACACCGGCCGCGGATCCGCCAGAGATACATATTCAGCCCTGAGAACTCCGGTCGAGCGATCGTGACTGAATCTAGAGAATCTAGAGTGCAGTACTGGCATTGCAGCTGGTGTTCTTTAGAGAATCAACTGAATCAAACTCAGTGGCAGACACGCTCAATGTCTTCACTCTTGGTGGATCTTCCCGCCGTCATCGGCGTGGAAAATCCCAAGGATGTGTTAGTTCCACTCATTGTGGGAGCGGTCGTGATCGGGTTGACCATTTTAGTCCGCGAGAGAATGAGGGTCAGGGGATTGGTGAGTCTGTCTTCATTACTGCCGTGTCTGGAACAGCGCAAGAATATGTACTGACTGATCAGCCTGGTCCCCCCCACCATCTCCTCTTGGGCACTCTTCCTGCATTTATGCATGTGCAGAGCCAGAGCCCCAAGGATCTTCACCCCCAGGCCCAGATGACGATGCTACAACGGCTGTACAAACTAGGTGACATGTTCACCGTCGACACCTGGCCCCTGATGGACCAGATGTACCTGGTGGCCAACCCCAAACTCGCCCACCAGGTCTCGCAGGACAGCAGCCCGTTTCCCAAACACCCGATGATCACGCGGTTCCTCAAACCGCTGACTGGCTACAACAGCGTGCTGGCCGCCAACGACGCCAAATGGAAGGAGTTGCGCAGTCTGTTCGCCCCGGGCTTCTCCAACGCCCATCTGATGACCATGGTGCCGCTGATGGTCGAAAAGACCGAGGTCTTCTGCGACCTGCTGCGCGAATACGCCGCCAAGCACGAGCTGTTCTCCATGGAACCGATGGCCGCCCGACTGACCATCGATATCATCGGCATCGTCGTTCTGGGAGTCGACTTCAAATCACTGACCCGCCGCGACGAGCTGGTCGAAGCCTTCCGTCACCTCCTGGACCTCCTGCCCAACGGCCAGACCCTCGACATCAACCCGGTGACCCACTACCTGCGTCGCAAGTACGCCAACACGATGGACAACTACATTCGACGTGTGCTGCGCGACCGCGCCGCCAACGGGGCCAATCAGAAGTTCCGCACGCTGATGGACATCGCGATCGAGCGGTACGAGCAGCTGCCGAACGGGTCGTTATTCGACTGTGGATTCGAGCAGCTTGCCGTCGATAAGTGTGTGCCAGCTGCCTCGTTTGGGTGAGCAACTGACTCATTTTGTGTAGTCTCAAAACTTTTGTCTTCGCTGGCCACGACACCAGCAGCACCACCCTCAGCGTACGCCTCCGCGGTCTGACTTGTTGATTGATGCTAACAACCATAGAACATCTACCACCTTCTGAGCAAGCACCCCGAGGTCTTGGCCAAGGTCATCGAAGAGCACGACCAAGTCCTGGGCAAAGACACCGCAGCGATCGGCCAGCTCATCCGCGACCAGCCCTCCATCATCAACAAACTACCATACACGACGGCCGTGATCCGCGAGACCCTCCGCCTGTACCCCGCCTCCGGTAGTCTCCGCATGGCGCCGAAAGAGTCAGTCCTCAGCCCCCTGCCTCCATCCCATGTCTCGTAAAAGAAAAGCTAGAAGACTAAGAAACCGACAGCACAACCTTCCACCCCGACAAAGCCCCCGCCGTGACCGTGCCCAAGGGCAGCCTGATCTGGGTGGGGATCCACACGATCCACCACGACGCGGAGTTCTTCCCGTGCCCGGACGAGTTCCACCCGGAGCGGTTCATGACGGCCAAGACGGTCACGCTGGCGGACGGGCGCACCGAGGCCGTGACGGCGGGGTGGAACGGCCACGCGCCGCCCGCGGACGCCTACCGGCCGTTCGAGAAGGGGCCGCGCATGTGCATCGGCAGCGAGATGGCCATGATCGAGATCCGGGTCGTGCTGGCCATGACGCTGCGGCGGTTCCGGTTCGCGTCCGCCTACGCCGAGTACCGGCGCCGGCACCCGGACGAGGTCGAGGCCGCCGGCGGACGCACCGAGGCGTTCGGCGACGAGGCGTACCAGGTCTTCTCGTCGACGGCGAAGCCCAAGTCCGGGGTGCCGATGTATGTGTATACGAAGGAGTAGGTGGGCTTTTGGAGGTGTTGTTTAGTTTATGAATTTGAGTCACGTTGTGGTTTAGGACTTGAACACGTATCATGTGGTAGTTTCTATTGGAAGGGCCTGCACTGAGTCCCAGCTTTGCATACGATCGGTATTCTTGTTCCGTTCTTCAGTTTTTACCTTCCTTTTTATCTAGTTCTTCCATCTATCTTTCTGTCTCTCCTCCTTTCTTGCGATCTTCTGCCCTTATTATTGCTGGTGAAGAACCGTCATATGGTATTCGAGACGAGCATACGCATAGACAGACAAATGTGGACAGGGCAAGCCAACGTCAACATCCACCACAAGCGTTGCTACAAACCCACACGCAGTACAGCACACATTCCTTCCACAAAAATACATCCAACATAGCAAGATTCATTACATATCAAGCCACTCGTCCTGGAAACTCTGACCAATACGTCCCCTTCTAGCGCTATCATACCCTCTTCAACGGCGCCAACCCGAACATATTCCTCTCAAAGTCCAGCACAACATACAACCCCTTCAGAATCCCATCGCCGAGCGAAATCACGGTCGCATCCCCAGTCTCGGTGCGACTATGCTCCCACACATGCGCATTGAGATAACACTGCCCGGTGGCGTAGATCACCTGGACGTAGTCCTCGGGCGCGACCGAGTAATTCCCGCGACGATCGAGCTCATACACCAGCTCGGGGAACCCCTCCGCCGCGCAGTCGACCACAAACCAGTCCTGCGTGGCCATGCCCGTCGTGCTCGAGGTCCACTGCGCCGCGATCGCCGCCCGCGTCGCCGCATCCGCCTTCCGACCCCGGACCAGCCGCACCAGCTCGGCGTACTGGTTCGCCGTGACGGGGACCCCCAGCCCCTCGGACCCGTCATCCAGCACCGCCAGCGGGGTGACCAATTCCTCGTTCACCCCCGCGGCGGGAGACTCATACCGCGGGGCCCCGCGCCGGTACTTCCGGTCGCCGTGCTCCGCCGGCAGGAAGTCTTTGTTCAGGGCCGTCGCGGGAAACGGCACCGCGTAGTTCGGCGACCAGCGCGTGCGCCCGTCCGGGAACGTCTCGGCGATCCACCCGCCGGTCCACGGCGCGGCCCAGAAGTTCCAGATCGACGGCTTGATCGGCAGGAACATCTCGTCACCCAGCCACGGCGGCGTCACGATGGGGTACCAGATGACTTGGTCGGCGTCGTACAGCGTGGTGTCGGTGCCCCCGAACACGAACTGGGCGTCGCCCCCGTGGCAGAATCCCCGGGAGGAGAGCTTGGCGCAGCTGTTGAAGCCGATCTGCGCGCCGGTGCGGCCCTGCTGCCAGGCTTGGTAGTGCGTCGGGTGGTAGGTCGCGTTCAGGCCGGGGATGACCGGCGCCAGGCCGAAAATGCCCCCGAACGGGACGGGCGGCACGTAGTGGCCTGCGAAGGGGAAGTCGGAGACTTGGATGGTGGTGGCCGGGCCGGTGCAGAGGCTGGAGGTGTTGTCGGGACTGTTGATGCACACTGTGTCGGTGGCGTAGTCGACGGTGAAGTCGGGCGAGTAGAGGCTCGTGTCCCACCGGAGGCGCGGGAGCGCGGTTCGGTTGCTGTAGGTCGTCGACGCGCGCTCATCGAAGTAGCTCTGGCCTTCGGCGACGCAGTGCGCCGGGTCGTAGCGCCCCTCGCAGCGGGCGCTGCGCGTGAACAGCGTGACCCACGCCCAGTCGCTCAGCACGGTCAGGTTCTGCGGCGGGGTGCCGACGGTGATGTTGAAGAGGTAGCCGAAGCCGTTCCAGGTGGCGGGCACGGAGGTCGATGGGAGGGTATTTGAGGTTCCCAGCCAGTTTAGATTGTTCAAGATGGGTAATTGCCAGTTCACCAGATCATTCACACTGGTGGCTCCGGAGAGGAAGATCGACGCAAGGATGGAGGCAAGCGCCCCGAACAGGAGAAGGATATACATGGCACGACTGAGAGCTCCCGCACTCACTCACACTCACAGGTCCGAATAACGTTCAGCATTTTCTGCATCTGTACTAGATAGTGTAACTATAAATCATCATCATGGGGAGAGTGCTTCGGCGGGTTATCGATCCATATCGAAGATCGATGCTATCACGTGGGGAACGTGCCCTAGAAATGCGCCGAAGGGCCCACCCACCCCTCGGCCCCGGCATGATTGCCGTCAGATAAAGTCCCCGCGGCACCGAACCATCTGTGGAGCGAGTGGCCACGCGACGATGCAAATCGAGATTTCAACCAATAGAGCTTTATAAACAATGAGTGACTTCACTTGGCGAACAATCCTCAGTCAGGCCATCGAGCTCCCTTGGCTGGAGCTTCACACTCCTGCTGCGGAGTCTCGATCAACGCTGAATTAGCCAGACAGAATTTGATAGAGAGAGAGAGAGGCAAGATTCGGACTCTAGAAGCCGGCAGGCTCGGTTTGATTGACTTCTAGTTGATATAGCAAACAAACAAGCAAGCCGGTCAAGTTACCGAGGAAGAAAATCGGATCAATATGTCACCACTCAAGCATTAACCGGCGGAAGCCTGTAGATATACCTACTCTAATGAGCGGCGCTGCAGTTGGGCAAATGTTACATTGTTCCGACTGTTTTTCGTGTTCGCTGCCGCTCACTGGATGAGGAAGTGCATACTGTGCTTGAGATAGACTCGGCTGGATCTTTCGACCGAATAAGTACGTTGTCGAAGGAAGGAAAGGTGCAGTGGCTCTAGCTTGCTTTGTCCTGACATGAAACCTACTTTCTGGGGGTTTGTACTCCATTCTACAAAATGATGGATCGATAAAGAGTGTAGAAGTCGCTTCCTCGGTTGTGCGGGTCCGCTACTGATGGAAACAAGCTGATTGAGCCTTGCACGCACCGGCAACGTGCTTTCTCCCTCCATCGGACGCGCAGTGCCATGGAAGAATAGATACAACGCTTGCTTGGCGACCGTCGTTCCCTAGCTAGGAAACCGTAAAAGGTTACACCAAACGCCACCGAGCTTGCTAAGATGTCATTTGATTGACTAGACCCCCTAAGACTCGGTGCGCTATCTTCACAGAAATCATCACCTTATTTCATGCATTAGCCCGTGATCTTCGAGACCCATCTCCAGACGCTAATGCCTGTACACCCCGCCCGTCTCCTCCGCATTCAGTTTCATCTCCGTAATATTCGTGTTTGCAATGACCAAGTTCGCAGCGAGAAGGTCGAGCAGCTCGGGGACCATCCGCACCGTGGCCTCGATCTCGCGCGTCTCGTCGTGGATGCCCACCACGAGGACGGTCTGGTCCACGACCGTGCGCTCGTCCGCGATGAAGACCGAGTACGGGTTGATGACGGTGTCGCGGGCTGTCTCGGTTACGAAGCGGACCATTCGGATTGTGTTGTCCCCACAAACGGGGAGACAGAGCCATCGTCCACGTGCCCGTCGGAGGTGGCGGAGTCGCAGTCGAGCTGGAGAAGACGATCGAGCTGAAGCAGGCAACTGACGAGTATAGACCCTAGATCCTTCTGTAAACAGAGCCCGACCTGCCGAAACGATGGGGTCAATTCCATCTTCGAGGCGGTAATTTTGCTCTTCGGAGCAGAGGAGAGGAATTTGTTGAAGATGTGATGCCTGCTGGCAATAGCACGGCGGGTGACCAGGCAGAGGAGTGGGAGCCAGTGAACCTGAGAACTCTTGAGGATGAAGATGGCAACCTCCACCTCGTCATCGCGGAAGATCCAGATCATCCGATCCGAGTGGGAGACGAGGTCTGGACTGATTCGATAAATGGGACTGTCAAGCTTGTGCGGGAAGTTCCGAGTGAGGAGACAGGGGATGAGGGTTCCGGAACACATGGTAGCGAGGAACGAGAGTAAATGGCTCCTATAGCTGGGACTTGCGGGAAACTGCATACCGCGCTCCTGTGGATCCGCAGTCTAAGACCTGCTTGATGATGCTATAGCTATGTTGCTAGTACCCGGTTGTCGCAAGATGTACCTTGTCACAGTAGGGTATAGTTCTTCTGCCTACAAAGATCTGTAATTCAATAAGTAGTGAAAGTAAATTATTATATAATCTTACGCTTTTATTCTATGCACTTACTCTTCTAAAACAGATGTAGCAGCTCTATCTTGCCAATTCCGAAGATACACGGAGCAGTATTCAAGGTCTGTTTCATACAGCGATCTGTATTATCAGCGGCTGATATTGTATTAACAGACCCTCTCTATCACGAAGAGAATTCCCGGGCTGATTATGGTATACTTAGTGTAGTATCTATCAAACTTTAAGTTATGTACAAAACTATGTTTCAAGCTAGATCGACAATTTATACTGTGAAATCGGAGAGGGACATAATCAAGAACAGTATCGAAGGGCAGGTGGACCCCGTAGAGACATGGTGATTTTCACCGGGTGACAGCCACCAGAATGGCATCCTATAATGTCGTTAAAAGCAGCGATAGATTTCGTTTGACCTGCGACTACCCTCCCACCGACAGCAAACGAAGTGAATGAGTTGCAAATTCACAACAAGCCCATACACGGCAACCATCACATATCAAGTACGCCAGACCCACATATGTTTTCCTTAGGAAACCGCGTCTCCTCTCCTACATCCCATCTTCTCCCCTCCGTTACTTTCCCCTACGATCACCACCATCACCACCATCACCAAACCCACCATCACAACCACCCACCAACAGCCTCAAGCCACCAACAATGCCAGCAACAACCCCCACCATCTGCATAGCCTGCGGCTCCACCGCCACCCTCCACTGCGCCGGCTGTCTGAACCCCCCGGCCTACCTACCGGGCTCTACCGCCAGCGCCGCGTACTGCACCCGCGCCTGCCAAAAGCGCCACTGGCCCATCCACAAACACGTCTGCAGAGTGATGACGCAGCGGACGAGACTCCAGCGCGCCGCCCAAATCCTCAAGACCGCGCTACTCACCTACCGAGCGACATTGTACGACATCGCCCTCACGAAGATCGACCTCCGCGACGGGACGCTCTACCTGCACCAGACGGCTAGAGACCCTGGCACCCGTGTCCGCTTCCCAGACCATCTCACCACTACACCGGAGAAGAGGGAGGCAGCCCTGTGCATGAACCAGTGCACGGCCGCGATGGCGCTGTTGAGTGGGATGATCCGGAAGCTTCTGGCCGGTATGGCCTTCCCCGCATCCCGCACTGATGACCTAGATTCTGTACTGATCAGGAGGGATAGGTATGGACACGCGAATCAGATTCATGGACCTCCAGATCGGCAAGAAACCTCGTCCGACGCGACTCGTTCCCGGCCCTGATGCGACGGGGTGTCCGCATACCGTGCTGGTGGTGACGATGCGCCTCTCGGGCGAGGAATGGGCTCTCGATCCGACGGGCGGCCAGCATGGGTATTGCGAGGGGCTGGTCCCGTTCTCGAGGTATATGGCTGAGCGCGAGGCGAGGCCGTTGGGGCGTCCCGTGCGCTATGATGCGACCGAGACGTCGGATCTGGATTCTCTGGTCGGTCTGCCGGGATTGGGGGCGCGAAGGAGGGATTTGGAGGTGGAGAGGCGGGCGAGAGAGTATTTTGCGGGGTTTGTGAGGGATAATGTTGGGAGTCAGATGTTGGATGGTACTGCGGAGGAGTTTGAAAAGAGGTTGGAGGGGTTTGTTGAGGGGCTGAAGGAGCATTTGTTGGAGTTCCGAGTGTAGGCGGTGGTTGCGAGAGAGGTTCTCAAGGGTTTACCCATCAAGTTGTGAGGGTGTTTGTGCTTATCCTTGGGCGTTTGGTGGCTGTATGCCACGTCAGGGGTATAGTACATGCGCTGCTAATTGATTCTCTGGAATGGTTTATCTGTTCGTGTAAAGGTAGGAAGGGTCTGACCCCCTCCCCCGGTTGATGATAAAGAGATTATGAACTCGGAAGTAGTCAATCTTAAGGTCCGTGTGTCTAAGGACTCTCAACTTTATCAGAATGGCCTAAAGGCCAACGGTTTTGAATTTCGGTTTCGTTACTAGGAAGCATTTTATATCACCTACCTATCTATCAGATTATTTCACTTTCTTCCTCGTCAAAGGTACTGTACACCATACTCTCCAAAAGAATGTCAAGTCTAAATTTCTTCCAGTCGATACCTGACCATCCAAAGGTCACTGAGTGTGCGTAGGTTTGGAGCTTTTGCGAGTCAATAGCAACTTCGTCGAGAAACGCCGCCTTGCAATGGAAAAGTGGCTTGCTTGGCGCCTGCACAATAAGAGTCCAAGGCCGGAGCTCAGGCACATTTGATTCAATTATCGATTCTCCAGTCCACCCAATCTTTCAACTCTGACTTCGTAAGCTTCATCCCACACGATTTATATCTAAATGCAGGAGATTTTACCTTTTGTCCTAATGAGCCTGTTAAGCGGCTTCTGCCTGAAACTTACAGTATACAGTATCCTTGCAACTGGTCACGGGTGTCGAGGCAATATATGGAATACTGATGAGGAACACTCAGGTATCGACACGAAGATCGGATTCTGTCCTATCGAGATCGTCCCCGCCCCTGACGCGACAGGGGGTGGGCAAAAGAACATGACGGTTCTGCTGATATGATCCACTTGATTCGTCCATAAATCATGGCTCTACGAGACATGGTGCACATCACGGAGTACCTTCGACGGTTGTACCGAGAAATAATGTATCCACTTTCTTCTGAATCGACTTCATTCATCGCTCGCAAGGTGTTATACAGCACGGTGCTATTGTCGATCAGGTTTTGGTAGACCGCGGGATACGGGTGTGGCAGGGAGTACAGCAGGATCAAAGTCGCATAGACGGCGGCATGCTTACACGTCCAGCCGTACAACTCAATCAAGCCCACATGGGGGTCCCTGTTCGCCGGCTCCATGAAGTCCAAGTACGCGGCCAGGAGGCGCGGCGCATCCGCCCCGGGGTACGCGGTGAAGCCCGCCCACAGCTTGCCGATGGGGTGCGTCCGCATAGTGAATTGGGTCACCACACCAAAGTTGTTCAACCCGCCTTTCAGAGCCACGAAGAGATCCGGATGTCTATCTGCAGAAACACGCAGAATCTCCCCGCTGGCCACAACAATCTCGTACTCGAGCACGTCGTCGCAGCCCCATCCTGCCGTCACGCTGGGGACGCCGATGCCACCACCCGTCAGGAAGCCTCCTGCCCCGATGGCAGCATCGCATCCACCTGTGACGATAATGTTGAGCGGATCCAGGACCTAATAGACTTGGAGCCAGCGGGCCCCGGCTCCAATCTGCACGGTCGCACGGTCGGAACTCACCTCGACGGTGCTGATGCTGCGGAGGTCGACGGTAACGCCGTCCTTGATATTCGCTGCCCCGGCAGACAAGCCGTGTCCGCCGCTGCGGATAGCAAACGGCTCACCCCGCTCGCGGTGCACTAGGACCATAATCTCGACAATAATTAAGACATCTCTGGCGGAGGTGGGCCGGACCACGCACGCTGGATAGACGTTTTGTTCTTAGTAACTGAAGAACAAACCGATGGACTCGTTGTAGCCGGGACTGTGCGTAAGGGAAACAAGTCCTTGAAGTTGGGAACTAAGCAGGTTGCAGGCTGTGGGACTGGTAGCTGGCTGATGGTTGTAAAACCTTGCCGCTGCCCATAGCCCAACAGCACCGGCTGCGTACACAACAACTGAAGCCATACTGGGCCGGTTGAGCACACAGGAAAAACAATTTAAGAAGAGAAAGGTAAGACAGAGGGAACAGTAAGACTCGTAGATGTACCTAATAGCGTAGAGCGAAGGATAGCTGAGCTGTCAGCTGAAAGTACACAAGGTAAGCCTGGATCCAAGCATCAGCAAATTAATCGTAGGCCCTAACCGCCGATCATCGCGTTTCTTTGTCTCGTGCATCAAACTAGAGCCGGCCACCCATGCAGTTATAAAAGTACTTACTGGTTCAACCAACCTTACTCACTAGTTCAACCAACCACAAGAGAGGGGAACCAACAAGTCAGAGAAAAGCAAACATGGCGCGATCAGTTCCGACTTACCCGACGGGTTGCAAGAACGAGGTATTCCCCTCCAGGGGTCCTACGATGCCTGGGCTGGGACGGGAAACCGCCCGCAACGGTCTGTGGGTACAGCAATACTATCGTATGTACAGTACCTTTGTTCATTTGCGCTGGAGCCAATTTCATTCTCCAGGTCCACTGCTTTGGCCTGTGATTTACTTAACACACGTCCCTCAAAGATAAATCTTGACCTCTTGCGCTCCAATTGCATTGACCACCTCTGTGAACCCAGAATGTCGAAGAAGTCCGTCTTGATCATCGGCTGCAGCAACGATGGCATCGGCTACGGGCTTGCCGTGCACTTCCAGCGCCGCGGGTTTCGGGTCTTCGCGACCGCGCGCAGCCTCTCCAAGATGTCGAACCTAGAGGGTCTGGCTGATGTCACCTTCCTAGAGCTGGACATCTGTGACCAGACAAAAGTCAAAGCGGCTGTTGACCAAGTGACCCAGGAGACCGGTGGTGAGCTCGACTACCTTGTCAACAACGCCGGCATCAACCACTCTATGCCTCTACTGGACGAGGACATCTCAACCGCCAAGCATATCTTCGAGACCAAAGTCTGGGGTCAGCTCGCTGTCACCCTGGCGCTCGCACCACTGCTTATCAAAGCTCGCGGTGCGGTGGTCTTCATCACGTTCATTGCTGGACATGTCAATGTGCCGTACATGGATGAGCGATCTCCCAATCATAGAGATACAAGTCCGACGGTGAAGTGCAGAAGATTCACATAAGCAAGCAGGAATATACGCCGCATCCAAGCGATTGCTCGAGATTATGGCGGAGACGCTGCGCCTGGAGCTGGCGCCCTTCCAGGTGCGCGTCCTGTCCATCGTCACGGGGGGCGTGCAGACGCTGGGACAGTCGCATTTCGACGAGTTTGCTTTGCCCGAGGGAGCTATGTACAAGTCTATAGAGGATACCATCGCGAAACGAGCGCGTGGGGAGGATGGAAAGCAGAGATCGAGCCTGCGGGGGCACGCTGAGCAGGTCGTCACGGCCATTGTCGCGGGTACGGCGGGCCAATTTTGGTGTGGCCAGGGTGCAGGCGCTACCAAGTTCGCTTCCACGTACCTGCCGACATCTTGGATGGGAAGTTTGTCAGAAGTCTAGCAATAATCTGGATATCGCTAATAGGCTTTTTAGGACGCTGGGGTCTCGAGAGGGACTGGACTGGATCACTTGAGCAATGCAATGAGTACGGGAGGTAGGTATGGAAGGCGGGAAGAATGGAGAAGGCAGTATACTGCGATACAGAAGTATATAGAAGAACCTACACAAATGCACTGAACTGATACAATTGTCCTTCTGTGGTTGGTCGAGTCGTGAACAGGGTACCTTAGTACTCTCAGCCTTCTGACCAACGACAAGAGGAATGTCTCAAAGACTGCACAAAGATCGCGCCGGAAATGATTCAGACTCACATGGATTGTAAAGACGAGCAGCAGCACCGACTACAGGTTGTGTAGTGTAGTGGTTATCACTTTGGATTTTGACCTCACTTGCCTTCGGGCTCGGAAATATTCCAATAACCCCGGTTCGAACCCGGGCACGACCTTTTTTTTTTTTTTTTTAGCCGTGCTTGGTCTTCCTATGATCAGACCTCCAACATATTAACGGACTCTTTTTGCCTAGAAACACATCACCTACCTCAAAACACTCTCCCAAACTACTCCAACGCGAACCACGGGTCGACATTCGCCTGAGTATTACCTCTGCGGAATTGCCGGATCATCAACCCCAGCCAGGGGCTCCTCTCGCCAAGACCAGCGTGCCAAGACGACTCCCAGACGTGAAGCCAAGAGAAATAAACATCGTCAGTCAGCCCTGAAATGTCCGCCGCCCACGAGTGATTCCGCCAATTAGTGCTCCCTCCGTTGCAGATCCCGGCGAACTATGCACTAGGATTGCGATATGTCCCCCTTATTTCCCCAGAACACCTGTCTAAGCGAGCTGCACGACAAAGTGTTCGCGCCCTCACACGGGCCGCCCTCCGTCTGGGCTGGAGGTTAGTCGTTTCGCACCTGTAGGGCGAACCAAGCCACCAGCCCCTGGAGAATATCCTTCCGTCGGCGACGTCCCCGGATCCCCTGGTGGCAAGTCAGCCCGAGCGGACAACCACTGGCATCGCGACAGGCTCGAGTTCCAGCATGCTATACTTCGTCCTCGTTACGGGGTTGCAACCCCATGTTCTTCAGCAGGATGGTTATTCCACCACTTACGAATGCCAGGGACGCGGGGTGGTAGACCCTGCATGATCGTTCGACAACATCACCTCTCGTCATCGTCTATTGTATAGACGCTGCTGGAGGGATAAATACCCCCACACACCCTCGAGTAACTACCACCATCAAGACCACCACCAAGACAATCGAAGCTTGAACCCTCTTGGCCCAAAAACAATGCAGCTCAGCACCGCGCTCCTTGCATCGCTCGCCCTCGGGGCCGCGAGCGTCCTCGCCAGCCCGGCCCCACCGGCCATCACAGCCCCGCCCACGGCCGACGAGATCGCGAAGCGCGCCACGACCTGCACCTTCTCGGGGTCGAACGGGGCCTCCTCCGCCAGCAAGTCCAAGACCTCGTGCTCGACGATTGTTCTGTCCAATGTCGCCGTTCCGTCGGGGACGACGCTGGACCTGACCAAGTTGAACGACGGGACTCATGTACCCTCCCTTATCCCCATTCCCCCATAAAACCC